>NC_134353.1:150795314-150945314 GCF_048569485.1 Anomaloglossus baeobatrachus
CGTGATCCGGAACCAGAATCTGACTAGCCTGCACCATCCATCCAGTCGGTACCAGCAACCGAATCCTCTCCTGCCTGTGGTCCTCCTCTGTCTTACTCCCAAATCCGCATCACCATCCCTGATCCTTTGGGATCAGCTCCTATAGTACCCAGAGTTCTCCTGGAGTGTTACCTGGCGGCTACCAGCAGCAGAAAGCCTAACCTCACCATCAGAGGCTCTAGTGAAGAACCTGGTAGTCACTTAGTTACACCCATCCAGGGGCGCCTGGTATGAATATTCACCCACCCATCTGTGGCGGCATCAGCGATACAGTCAGACTTACTACTGCCCAAAGATCGCATCTCAATCCTCGGACTAGCCGGCTGCTCTTTTGATGAGGGCATGTTAGCGTGTATTTCTATGCTGCTGTCATGCTCAGATGAGGAGAGCGCACCAGCCAGTCTGACAATTGCACTGCCATCCTCAGGCAGTAATACGGCAATCTGACTGAATCACGGATGCTGACACAGAGGAGTGGACAGGAATATGGGCGGGGGAGGGGCGTGACTATTCATTTGCCATTAACACGCGTTACAATCACAGACATCGGCACAGAGGGTTTGGGTTTATGGGTGGGGGAGAGGTTGAATATTAATTTTGCCATTAACACATGTTACAAATATACGCCAACACAGTGGTGTAGATGGGTTTATGGGCGAGGAAAGGAGTGAATTTTAATTTGCCATTAACACACGTTCCAATCAGTGATGCTGGCGCATAGGGTTGGATGAGGGATGGGGTAAATCATAATTTCCCATTAACTAGCTGACATTTCACTATAAATTTCTAGGGCTTACAGCAACTCAACGGGGCAATATACACCAATAAAAGTTACATATCCTGAAAGAGCTGCCCAGGCCCCATTTCAGAAAGAATCCGGCACTCAAACAAGGATGCGTGGTAACAGGTGCTTTATTATAACTCAGCGTGTGAACATGTGTTTACAAGGAGTATATTTGACATTTCGGTCTTTTAATATGACCTTCATCAGAGTCACACAGAGTTTAATGAAAGGCTGTGAATGCACCACAGGATAGCGCGATATGGAAATGCGAGCATGTCGCCAGACTATTATAGTATGGTACGCAATTAGGGCTTATTTTTGGAGTAGGGCTTATAACCATACTCCAAAAAGGCTGAAAAATCCTGCTAGGGCTTTTTTCAGGGTAGGTCTTATTTACGCGGAAACAGTAGAAGGCTGGAATATGAACTGACGACTATTTCAGCATTAAAAATATTTTTTTATTAACTCAAGTGTGGGATGTATGCAGATTATCCTCTCTCTAATCCAAGCACTACTGTTTCTCCTATCCAATGCCTTGTTTTCCCCTCAGACTCAGATTCATTCCTTTAATCAATGACAAGTCATCTTTTTATATATGAAAGCACTTTGTGGTTCTGGCTCTAGAACAGAACACTACAAACCATAGCTCTGCCTGCTACTGTCAATGGTCTCAGGACCTTGATGACCTGTTCCAGGCTGCCAAATAATCCAATATCACGTGGCGGGGAGTGTGTTTGTGAGAACTACAAGAGTATAAATATTTGTTTTTGAGTTTTTTGGCCACAGATACACCCCAGATACTGCTATAGGGAGTCTCAATTATACATTAACTGTTATCTTCACAGTAGGCAAAATTATCTAACAAAGTGATTGGCTATCTATCTAGCGACATCGCAGCGTGTAACAGGCAGGAGCGACCTTAAACGATCGCAAAAGAGACAAAAATCGTTGGTACATGAGAGGTCGTTCATTTACCAAAAATCGTTGTCTCGTACGTAGCGAGGTTGTTCCTCGTTCCTGCGGCATCACATCGCTATGTGTGACACCGCAGGAACGACGATCATCTGCTTACCTCCGTCCACCGGCAATGAGGAAGGAAGGAGGTGGGCGGCATGTTCCGGCTACTCATCTCCGCCCCTCCTCTGCTATTGGACGGCCGTTTTGTGACGTCGCTGTGACGCCGACCGCATCTCCCCCTTGAAGGAGGGATTGTTCGGCAGGCACAGCAACGTCGCAGAACAGGAATGTGCGTGTGACGCTGCCGTAGCGATAATTTTCGCTACAGCAGTGATCACCACATATCGCACCAACGACGGGAGCGGCTGGTATCGCTCGCGACATCGCTGGCAATCGCTAGCGATGTCGCAGCGTGTAAAGCACCCTTTAGGGACGGTCCAGTCTGAGGGGTGTCACTGCTCTCCGGTCCGGCGCCTCCTCTCTGCAGCAATCTCTGCCCTCCTTCTACCCAGCTCAGTATGGATGACACGTCTACATCATCCACACAGGGTGACATTGCGGTCCTGCGCAAGCGCACTTAGATTTGCCCCGTTGAGGGAAGATCAAAGTACTATAATGCGCAGTTACGCAGGCGGTCTTTAACCTTTCCTTGTATATGCACTACAATACTTTGATCTGCTCTGAGCAAGGCAGATCAAAGTGCGCCTTTGCAGGACCTCAATGCCGGCTAGTGTGGATGACGTAGGACACGTCATGGACATGGGCCTCAGAAGAAGGAGGACGGCGATTGCCACAAAGAGGAGGCACCGGACCGGAGAGCAGTGACACCCATCGAACTGGACCGCCCCCAGGTGAGTATAATAAAAGCTGTTTTTTATGTTATACACAGTGGCCTGGGCTCTTATGCACAGCATTCTAGAATACTGCATATAACAACCCGCTGGTGGTGGCCGCAGCTTATCCTTTTAATCAGTAGCGACTATGATCACCAGGTGCAATGAGGTTATTTATTATTGCCTGAAGAATTATTTGCTTTGCTGAATGCACTTAGGTACTTGCAATTGCCGACTAATGTGCTCAATAGATAATCTTGAGATGTTGCGGCCATGGTATCACATTAAAGTCACATAGGCTGCTCACAGTGGCACAAACAACATGCAGCCTACCATGTTTGTGTTGGCATAATGCAAAAATGCCATGTTTTAAAATTCTTTAATGCAATTTTTGCTGTAAGAAAGCATGGCATCTATATGGTAACTGTGAGTTAACAGGGAAATATTAAATATACTACATACTGATTATATCACAGTTGTAGAAGAACCACAATGTGGCTACATAGGGGTCTGTGCGTGCGACCTCTATCCGTGGCAATAAACTACACTTGCCTTACGTCAAATTTCTCCTAACGTGATTTCCTATCTAGACGCCTACAGAGGAGCGATGTACTTCAGCGTGTCCTTAATATGTCCATTCATACGTGTACACAATAATCTGTGGCAGGGGCAGCCCCATACAAGTAAAGACATGTTGTAATTTTCGTTAACCACAATATTTTTAGAGTTTAAAATAATTTTAGCTGAACTTATCATGAATACTTCAGATGAACTTTGATGAAGACTTGTCAAAACAGCCTTAAAACATCTTGTTATCGTGTACAAACAAAAGTCGGCTTGCCATTAATCCGCGTTTCCCAAGGCTTAATACTTCAATGGGAATTGTAGATTGAGTCTCCACAGACATAAGAGGCACAGCACAGCTTCCCGCTAAACATGTCTCAGAAGCTGTGGTTCAGCATTCTTTCACTTGAAGCTTGAACTCACCGATATATCACTTCACAGGCAAATAGGTTTTCCTTCATGGAATGTCTTTTATCCAGGAGGATCCTTTATCTCCTCGGTAGGATGCTTAATTCCCACCACTCTCACATTAATGAACTGAATTGACATGGAGGCTCATTGAAAGTACAAGTAATTTGATCTTATGTGTACAGGGCTTCCCTCTACATGCAGGTCACAATTGACTCCAAAGTGATTTATGTGGAAAGAACAAAGTTTTGCATGCATTCTGTAATGTGACACCGCGGAAATAGTGCTTACATTGTATTCTCATTTAGTTCTACCCTCTACTATTATGTGTTAACTAGAGATGTACAAATCAATTCAAAGTAAATCGAATTTATGTTTTATATTCTGAGGTTTGCAGGTCCTGGTGAATTGGCCGTTCAATTTGAGCAAATTGCAAACAAAAAAATGCCCACTTTCATTTTACACATTGCAATAGATTACATCTACCACAGAAGGCTCACTTGACCATAGGTAGGACCACATGAGCTTTGCCATAATGACTTGCCGCTATCACACGTAATAGAGCAGTCAATCAGGAGGTATTAATCATAGCCTATATAAAAGCCAAAGCATGGAATGCAGCAGCCATTTTAGGGGGATTTTGGATAGCGATATGAAGCCAGAGTTCACAGTCAGCAATAGAGATAAGGAAAAAAAGAGCTATGAAACAATGAACAAACCAGACAGTAAGTGAAGATAATGAGTTTAGTAGTCTGCTAATAGCTCAGAGATTTATTTGATATTTGGAGGGAGAGATAGGAGAGGTGTCGGTATGATTGACCAGTGGCATGGTAAAGCTGGCATTTGTGCTACTGCATTTCAATTTTGCATTGTTCTTCATTCTCCGTGCACTAGAAAGCAGCAGCAAGGCAGCAAGCACAATATTTTTTACGAGAAAGAAAAAATCAGAAATCTGTGTCAATCACAGTTATAAAGAGCGACTGTCCTTTTGTTTTTGTTATGTTTTGTGCAATCCTTTTAGTGCAGGGGGAATAGTTGTTTATTATAAATACAAAATAAAATTCTCTGAAATTCAGACACTTAACTGCAAAAGTAGACCTTACAAAGTGTACATGTTGCAAACAATTTATTTTCCACATCTATTTTAGCAGTCAAATTTTTACATCCGTACATGTCGCACCTATACAGTGCCATGTTGTAGATGCTATTATTTTATGTCATTTTTGGGAATGTTGATTAATTTTGTTAAACAAAAACATTTTTTTTATACTGACATTTAACTGTACCTGTCTGTTTTTGCATACTTGAAATACTAGTTAAATTTGACAACTGTACTTACCACACCTATACAGCAGTCTCAAGGATGTTTTTACTGGGGAGAAGGACAAATTGCCCAATGCTTCTATCCCCAAAAGCAGCCTTAACAAGCCAAAATCTATATGCACTTATAATGGCCAGATTTGCTCTATATAGAGGAAATGACAGTCTCCTATGAACATTGGCCATGGGCTGGTTTTCATCGTAATACTGTGATGACAGACACAGGTCATCAGCTGACCCCTGACTGTCATGACAACTCATTGGCATCCAGATCAGAACAGCTTCCTCCCTGCTAGCGTCCATTACATGCCGCTGTCAGAGATTGACGGTGGCATATAACAGGTAACAACAGCTAGACAGGTTAACAGCCAAGGGTCGAGTGCCACTCCATCCATGGCTGTTTAGAGGCAGATGTCGGCTGATTAAATCAGCTGACGTGCGGGGAAAGATGGTGGCTTGACGTTCGAGCCCGCATGAAAGACAGGGAGACAACTTATGGCAGTGCAAATTAGTGTTCATAGGTGTAAACATATCAGTTGATTAGTGAATCAACAAAATACTCATTCAATCGGTAATTTGATTGTTTATACTGGAAAACAATAATCATTTACAGGCTGCACATCACCCGCTTTAAACTTGAGCCGCCCCAGCAGCAGATCGAACCGCTCTGATCCGGGGGTAGTGTCCGTTCGTGGATCGAGGGTCTCTGTATCCAGGGGCTTAGGTGCCACACTCAAAATGTCAAGGGGGTATTTACAGGGGAGATATCTATAGTTTGTGACGCCACCCGTGGTTTGCGGTAATTGGGAGTACCGCCGCTGCCGTTGGGAGTATCCGGGGTGATGGAGTGGGGCAGCTAAATGACGTTGCCCTCCACGGGTAGGGACAGGCCCCGTGACTCTGGATGGTGGGGTGCAGGAGAGCGCAGGGTTAGGTGGTAGCAGGGGATGACTGTGTACTCACTCAGGCTGGTTATCGTGGTGCTGGATGATATTTTATAAAGTCATTACACACACATGCTGCAGGTGAACCAAAAGTCCCAGTGCACCACTGCCTCTTGAAGTCTTGAAAAGAGAGCACGTCCATGTATCCGCTCCCAATGGTATTGCTTTTGCTGTGTTCCACTTTACTCCAACCTCTCGGGAACTTCGACTCCTTGGCCCCTCACACTCTGAGGGCTACTACTTCACTTCTCCTGGGGGCTCCAATCTCCAGCTCCCTCTCCCTCTGGAGAGTTTCCACTTCGCTCCCTTTCCCTTTGCTCCCCTGGAGCTCACTCAGTTGTCACCTCCCACCAGTCTGCTTAACCCTTCGGTGGGTGGCCCTTTCCTCTCTAGACCTACCCACTGGTTTGTCTGTCCAGCCCTGGTGTGTGTGTGTGTGTGTGTGTGTGTGTGTGTGTGTGTGTGTGTGGATTGGGATTTGAATGCAGTTGTTAGCAATACCACTGGGTGGAACCTGGAACCAAGGAGAGTGGGTTCTGCACTATAAGGACAGGAGTGCAGTTCCCTGCGATGCCCTGAATAGTGCAGGGGTGTCACATTCCCCCTTGGTTAAACTTTGCTCGTCCCCAAGCTACAGGACACACTGAGGTTTATTGAAACTGCTTCTGTAAGGAGAAAAAGGGGTAACATTTTAATGACAGTTCATCCCACGCAGGGGAGGCATATTCTTAAACGTTGCAAAAGGAAAATCACGGAGTCCACATTCCCTGTGTCCCTCTCCCTTCAACCTGACACCCAAACAACCTAAACCCGCTGCTTCCTACTTGGGTTCCGTGATGGAGTTGAAGTCCTGGAGGCATAAAAGACGACTCTTTAAAATAAAAATAAAATAAATAAATCTTTATTTTTATATAGCGCTATCATATTCCGCAGCGCTTTACATACATTAGGAACACTGCCCCATTGGGGCTCACAATCTAAATTCCCTATCAGTATGTTTTTGGAGTGTGGGAGGAAACCGGAGTACCCGGAGGAAACCCACGCAAACACGGGGAGAACATACAAACTCCTTGCAGATGGTGTCCTTGGTAGGATTCGAACCCAGGACCCCAGCACTGCAAGGCTGCAGTGCTAACCACTGAGCCACCGTGCCGCCCTTTAACATTCCTGAGTAACCTGGTAGCCGTTACCCTGTTGTGCCAACCCCCACCAAGGCCCCCTGGTGCCGTCTACCAGCACCACACCGTTCAAGGCCCTGATGGTCTTTTCCCTGTAACAAAGTGTGGAAAAAAGGTTCAACAAGGATGACAGTGTCTAATTGCAGCATAAACTTCTCCTGTCACCTTCCATCAGAGACCCTTCAGCCGATCCCCGACAGCCTTCTTCTTTAAACTGAACACTGGAGAACGTTCAACAAAGGTGACAGTCTTGAAACGGTCATTTTTCAAATTTTCAACAAAACTGGTGGGTAGCCATCCTGGTTCAGCTACCGCTACCGCATACGGATTCCTGGGGCCCTGGAAACTACCGGGCGGCCGCGCAGTGGTGGAACTGGCCTCTTAACAGGCTTCACCTCTGCCATGGTGGGTGGAAGAACCGACTGTTCCTCAGCCGGGGATGCAGGGTCCGGGTGCTCCGTATCGGGGTACGGGCCCGGTGATGTGGCAGAGTCTGGTCGGGCTGATGCTGGGATAACCGCTGACGTGGCCTGGTCAGATGGTAAGTTCAGGGGCTCTGCAATCTGCTTCTTACAAACAGGAACTGAATGTTCCGCTGCCGGTGTTGGAATTGGCACCTCTGCATCGGAGGAGGATGAGGGCAATGGTGGCGGAGTGCTTGCAGCGGGCGGGGGCACACCGTATCCCACAGCTGCATAGGCCGGATCAATCGGATCAACTGGGACTGAGTAACTGCTTACCCGCTTCTCGCATATGACTTCTATCTCACAGGCTCGCTCCAGGCTCCTCATCTATTCCCTCCAATGGTTCAGAATGAAGAGGAATTGCGTCCGCATCCTCCTGCAGAGTTGCTCCGTATCCTGCTCGATCCAGGCAGCGGTCCTGGGAGCAGTGTGCCCCGGTGAACAGTCTCGTGCTGCCGCTATCTTGCCTCTGCGGTGCTCAGGAACATTATTGCAGAGTCCTGGCGTCACTGCTTCACTTCCGCTGCTGCATGCCGTCACGCCCCCTTGGTTTTCACCAGCCACTCACTTTCGCGCTTTGGCACTCTGGGAACTTCCGGTTCCTGCCGCACTCTCAAGACGAAGGGCTGGGCTTCGGCTTTGCGCGCTTTTGGCCTGGAAGATGGCGTTTTGGCGCCAAAGATGGCGGAAAATGTCGGGAACAGGATCTTTGAGAATTGATTAGTCAGCTTTACAAGTTGAGCACCACCATGTCTGACAGCAATATCTTAAAGGGAGTGATAGAGAATTCTGTGTGATAACAGTGCCAGCAGATTTTTGTTGAACTACATTCCATTTGTGTCAGAAACCCACAAGATGAAGCAAAGCTATCTGCACCCTGATTATTTATTAATCAGTAATTAATCAGTACTGTGACCATAATGCTTCTTTCATAAAACGCTTGTTTCCAAATATACCTTATAATGTGACCCATCAATTTCTCATTGTTCTTTTAGGAAATATCCTTACCCATCTGACAGACTGAGGACAAGGATAGAGCTCAAGTTTTGCCATTGAATTCCAGTTTCTGGGTCACTATTGTAAAGCTGCCAAGTTTAAAGAGTGAGTATCATGAGCTAGAAATTATGGATGAGAATATTGTCAAGAAGTAGTCTTTATACCTTATGCACTTTTTCCTATTTTTCTAAGGTTTGTGTAGTTCCCAACTTACAGAATATCAAGTGTTCATAGCTATGGATAATTAATATGTTAGCACCCAAAACATAAAAAAAGTTTGTTTTAAAAGAACTAAGAGTCCTCAGTGGTTGATACCTGTTAATGGCTAACTGAAAAGATGGTAATAATAGCAAGCTTTCCAGACTACTCAGGTCTCTTCATCAGGCTCAGTATAACACAAAATCTGAATTGTACTATATGTATGTGTTATACTGAGCCTGATGAAGAGACCTGAGTAGTCTCGAAAGCTTGCAATTATTACCATCTTTTCAATTAGCCATTAAAAGGTATCAACCACTGAGGACTCTCGGTTCTTTTGAACAAACGTTTTTTTTATCTCGACTGGCTAACACGGTACAAAGATATATTTTACCTGCACCCAAAACATAGCAGTTATGATGCACTATTGGGCAACGTTTAGAAGAAAAAACACTCTCAGCTATTCATTACTCTTCTCCTGATCAGGCCACTTTCTCTTTGTAAGCTATTAATATATCTTGATACGGCTTGAATGTACTTTGATATGTCTCTATTACTGATGCTGGGTCATGATCGCGTAAGACCAAACACCTTTATAAGAGCACCATTTTAACATACCATAAGACGCACCCTGGTTTTAGAAGAGGAAAATAGGAAAACAAAATTTTAAGCAAAAAATTTGGTCATGACACACTGTTATGGGGCGGGGATCTGCTGCTGACACTATTATGGGGGTAATGTCCCCAAATTCTCTACTAAGGTACCCCATCCTGGTAATGATCCTCCTGCCTTGTATATAACCCCATCCTTGAATATATGTCCCTCATCTTGGTATAGCCCCATTCTGCTATATATCGCCATCTTGGTATAGCCCCCATCCTGCTACATAGCGCCATCCTGGTATATGCCCTCATCCTGCTATATACCCCTATTCTGCTATATACTGCCATCCTGGTATATGCCCTCATCCTGCTATATACCCCGATCCTGCTATATACTGCCATCCTGGTATATGCCCTCATCCTGCTATATACCTCCATCCTGGTATGTACCCCCATCCTGCTATATAGCGCCATCCTGGTATATGCCCTCATCCTGCTATATACCGCCATCCTGCTATATACTGCCATCCTGGTATATGCCCTCATCCTGCTATATACCTCCATCCTGGTATATACCCCAATCCTGCTATATAGTGCCATCCTGGTATATGCCCTCATCCTGCTATATACCCCCATCCTGGTATATACTGCCATCCTGCTATATACTCAATCATGGTATATGGCCTGCATCCTGTGGCACACACAAAAAAATAAACGTTTATACTCCCCTTTCCTCACTCCTGCAGCATCGCTCATCTTCCTGTCTGTGTCAGCAGCAGCGCCGCTGACTTGTGTGGAGCTGTCAGAGTTTCCTGCAGCATCGCGATGTCCTCCTGTCTGCTGCCGGCTGATGTGTGTAGAGAGCGGTGAGCACAGCGATGACGTCATCGCTGTGCTCACCGCTAGTCTCAACACAGAGCAGTGGCCGGCAGATAGGAGGACATTGCGATGATGCATTCAACGGTGATGGGTGAGTATACTTATTCACTGCGCCCCATGCTAATGATGATGCGCGGGGAGCAGTGAATACAGCCGTACATGATCACTCCAGGCTGTAGTTGCCAGGGGTGATCACGCGGGCCGGCTCTTTACTATGCGCGCATCCCCCGCCCATCATCCCGCCCACCTGTCAGCACCAGCTTCAGCGCTGAGAGATGATGGGTGGGAGGATGCATGCATATGAAATGAGCGGGCCCACATGGTCACAGCAGGCGCTGTTACAGTCTGTGCATGCCGCCGATGACCCACTTCACCGCAGCACCCTCATTCCCCTCAGCCATGCCCTACATTCAGACTATAAGACGCACCTCCCACTTTCCCCCAACATTTGGAGGGAAAAAGTGCGTCTTATAGTCTGAAAAATACGGTAAGTCTTTTCCACAATAAGCAAGACAATGTGCTACTCGCATCAGTTTAGTGTAATGGACGGATGTGTTGTTAGTCTTGTTTTTCTGCAGAAACATTACATTTTTTTAAACTTTGCACTTTATTTAAGTTATTTAAAATGATCAAAAATAAACCACGGTATTTTTGCATATGAATTGGTCTCTTAGGGCCCTTTAAACAGCCAAACAAGCATAAGTAAGAAAACGTATTGTTTGCCATTGTTAACGTACCACTGATCATCCAATGAACTACCAAAATGCTCGTTTGTCGGCTGATTATTTTGTTTATCTGGGCATTGTTTTCATCCACGGGCATACAGTTAGGTCCAGAAATATTTGGACAGTGACACAATTTTCGCGAGTTGGGCTCTGCATGCCACCACATTGGATTTGAAATGAAACCTCTACAACAGAATTCAAGTGCAGATTGTAACGTTTAATTTGAAGGTTTGAACAAAAATATCTGATAGAAATTGTAGGAATTGTACACATTTCTTTGCAAACACTCCACATTTTAGGAGGTCAAAAGTAATTGGACAAATAAACCAAACCCAAACAAAATATTTTTATTTTCAATATTTTGTTGCGAATCCTTTGGAGGCAATCACTGCCTTAAGTCTGGAACCCATGGACATCACCAAACGCTGGGTTTCCTCCTTCTTAATGCTTTGCCAGGCCTTTACAGCCGCAGCCTTCAGGTCTTGTTTGTTTGTGGGTCTTTCCGTCTTAAGTCTGGATTTGAGCAAGTGAAATGCATGCTGAATTGGGTTAAGATCTGGTGATTGACTTGGCCATTGCAGAATGTTCCACTTTTTTGCACTCATGAACTCCTGGGTAGCTTTGGCTGTATGCTTGGGGTCATTGTCCATCTGTACTATGAAGCGCCGTCCGATCAACTTTGCGGCATTTGGCTGAATCTGGGCTGAAAGTATATCCCAGTACACTTCAGAATTCATCCGGCTACTCTTGTCTGCTGTTATGTCATCAATAAACACAAGTGATCCAGTGCCATTGAAAGCCATGCATGCCCATGCCATCACGTTGCCTCCACCATGTTTTACAGAGGATGTGGTGTGCCTTGGATCATCTGCCGTTCCCTTTCTTCTCCAAACTTTTTTCTTCCCATCATTCTGGTACAGGTTGATCTTTGTCTCATCTGTCCATAGAATACTTTTCCAGAACTGAGCTGGCTTCATGAGGTGTTTTTCAGCAAATTTAACTCTGGCCTGTCTATTTTTGGAATTGATGAATGGTTTGCATCTAGATGTGAACCCTTTGTATTTACTTTCATGGAGTCTTCTCTTTACTGTTGACTTAGAGACAGATACACCTACTTCACTGAGAGTGTTCTGGACTTCAGTTGATGCTGTGAACGGGTTCTTCTCCACCAAAGAAAGTATGCGGCGATCATCCACCACTGTTGTCATCCGTGGACGCCCAGGCCTTTTTGAGTTCCCAAGCTCACCAGTCAATTCCTTTTTTCTCAGAATGTACCCGACTGTTGATTTTGCTACTCCAAGCATGTCTGCTATCTCTCTGATGGATTTTTTCTTTTTTTTTCAGCCTCAGGATGTTCTGCTTCACCTCAATTGAGAGTTCCTTAGATCGCATGTTGTCTGGTCACAGCAACAGCTTCCAAATGCAAAACCACACACCTGTAATCAACCCCAGACTTTTTAACTACTTCATTGATTACAGGTTAACGAGGGAGACGCCTTCAGAGTTAATTGCAGCCCTTAGAGCCCCTTGTCCAATTACTTTTGGTCCCTTGAAAAAGAGGAGGCTATGCATTACAGAGCTATGATTCCTAAACCCTTTCTCCGATTTGGATGTGAAAACTCTCATATTGCAGCTGGGAGTGTGCACTTTCAGCCCATATTATATATATATATAATTGTATTTCTGAACATGTTTTTGTAAACAGCTAAAATAACAAAACTTGTGTCACTGTCCAAATATTTCTGGCCCTGACTGTATGTGGGCATCCGTTCACATGGGTAGATGTGCTGCCGACCGTTTGCGGGCTATCTGGGAAACAAACAGTTTTATTAACAATCATTTATCAAGACCCCGTCTTCTGACAATCTCACATACCCAAACATTCCCACAGGTCTTTGAAATGTGATTTTATCTCGTGCTATTTCCCTTCAACTGGCACCACATTGTATATTAGGCACAGAGAACATCACTGTGGAAAAGAAATATATTATGAACAGTGATGAAGATTTAAAAAGCATGAATGGTGACAAGATCTTCTTAGAGAAGCTAAGATTTCATTTCTAAGAAACATTGTAGCTGTATGTAATATTATCAGCTCTTATTACTGTATAATATTTCATTACATATAGACCAAAACATTTATGCAAAATTATTGTTTATCAGCCACCTAAAATTTAGACTTCAAATGGAAAGCCAACTTGGTCATAACTTTTCTCAGTTTCACACATTTTGTGAATCAACCCAAAACAATGTTTTCAACTTTTGACTTTCAGGCTCTATATCTCACCAGCCACTACAATGTCGAATGTGACACTACCTTGATTTTATAAACAATCTTCTTGGCAATCTCATACTTAAATTTGACTTGCAATTATTTAGCATATGATTACTTATGCAGGTTCTTGTCATGTCACTGTATTGTTACTGTTTTGCTCCTGTTGGTGGGAAAATCTTTTTCTTCCTATATACTATAAATTACAACCTGGTCACACATTGCCTAATAGTTGAGTGTGTTATTAGGTTGATTCCCAAGCGAGCGGTCACTGATTTGAATCAAGACGCAGCCATGAAGAAGATTTCCCAAGAAAAGAGAAACAACATCATCCAGCTCATGGATAGGGGTCTCTCAGCCAAGAAAATTGCCAAACTGCATCACGTGAGTCCTATGACAGTTGGAAAAATATGAAATAAAGTCCGTCCATTCAAAAGCCAAGAGGTGGACGTCCAGGCAAAATATCGGAGTCAACAAGTTGGCGCATCAGAAGCTTTATGAGTTCTCACTCGACAAACACGGTAGTGGAGGTGGCTCGTATGCTTCATAATAGTGAGATCCCAGACGTCCATGTGAGCATGTTACACAAATCTGGAATGTTGGCATGAAAAAAGGTGAAGAATCTTGGCTTTAATATCATCATAAGCCGTGTTGGCTCAAGTTTATAAAAAAGTGTAGAGTAGAAGATTGGAAATCAGTGATTTGGAGAGTCAATAGACTGGGCTCTGATCGGTGCAAATGGGTCTGGAAAAACAAGGGAAAAAGGGGTAATGTATCAAGAAATTGAGGGAATTGTCAAGTTCAGTGGAGGAAGCCTGATGTTTTGGGGTTGTTTTACAACCAAAGGTTTTGGATACTTGACCAAGATCGATGGTGGTCTCAATACTGAGCTACTGGAGCTACTGTATAATACAACGCGAGTTACTTCATACACTCATGTACAACGGGTATGAAAAGGACGACATAGTGTTCCAGCAGGACAACGACCAGAAGCATATGTCAAGATTGGAGAAGAAATGGTTCAATGACAGTGAAGTAGAGGTGCTGGGTTGGCCCCCAGAGTCCCAAGACCTCAACCCAATTGAACACTTGTGAGTAGAGTTGAAGAACACCTGTATACATACCCAAGTGAGGAGACCAATATTTACCGACATTGGGAATGTGTAGAAGAGACCTGTAATCAGATTTCAGTCTAGACATGCTTGAATCTGATCGAGAGCATGCCTAGAAGGATTCAGGCAGTGTTGAAAGCCAAAGATGGTTTTACAAAATAATAAAAATTAAAATTTAGATTTTTAGAAGCAAAACAGGAACAGTGAAGTCACATGAGAAGAATCTCTCCATAACTAATCATATATGCTAAATAGTTGCAAGTCAAATGTATGTATAAGATAATTGTCTATAAAGTGAAGGTAGTCTCATGTCCGAAGCTGTAGTGGATGGTGAGATATGGAGCCTGAAAGTCAAACGTTCAAAACGTTGTTACTAGTGATGAGCGAGTACTAAAAAGCTCGGGTGCTCGAAGCTCGGGCCGAGCCTCCCAAGATACTCGTGTACTCGGCCCGAGCACCGAGCCCAATGTTATCCTATGGGAGACCCGAGTATTTTTGTGAAATGACCCCCCGGCAGCATGGAGAAACCCTAAAAATGTCACAAAAGTCTCAGAAGAGTGCTCAAATGACATGGCATCAGCATGGGGAAGACCCCTTGAAGCATTTATCACTCAAAAGTCACAGATGTGAACAATTTTGTCCGAGTTTTACGCCATTTTTACGGACTCACCAGAAAACCTTCCAAAATGACACCAAAATGAATTTTCATGGCGGAAATGTTAAGGGCACATACCCAATAGTGAGATAGAGCTGGTGTATGTTACTTTTTGAGATTAATACATGAAAGATTTTACATGAAAACCTTGTGTGGCACTCCGATGTCCAAAACGCACGTTTTGTGCTTTTTACTAGCGATGTCGGTCATTTTTTTTTTTTTATTCTATCTCCCTCAGTCCGTCGGTCTGTCTCTCTCTGTCTTGTCTGTCCCCCTCTCACAGTCTGTCGGTCAGTTCCCCCCCCTCTCTCTTACTTACCGTTCCCCGATCACTGCCGCGGCGCTGCACAGCTGTTCAAACTCCGGTGGCTTTTCCTCTTTTGAAAAAGCCGGCCGCTCATTAATCAATCTCCTATTCCCTGCTGTCCTGCTTTTCGGCGCCTATGATTGGTTGCAGTGAGACACGCTCCCACACTGAGTGACAGCTGTCTCACTGCAACCAATCACAGCAGCCGGTGTGTGTATACTGTGCAGTGAAATAAATAATTAAATAATTAAAAAAAACGGCATGCGGTCCCCCCAATTTTAATACCAGCCAGATAAAGCCATACGGCTGAAGGCTGGTATTCTCAGGATGGGGAGCTCCACGTTATGGGGAGCCCCCCACCCTAACAATATCAGTCAGCAGCCGCCCAGAATTGCCGCATACATTAGATGCGACAGTTCTGGGGCTGTACCCGGCTCTTCCCGATTTACCCTGGTGCGTTGGCAAATCGGGGTAATAAGGAGTTAATGGCAGCCCATAGCTGCCACTAAATCCTAGATTAATCATGTCAGGCGTCTCCCCGAGATTCCTTCCATGATTAATCTGTAAATTACAGTTAAAAAACACACACACCCGAAAAATCCTTTATTAGAAATAAAAAACACTAACAAAGTCCCTCATTACCAATTTATTAACCCCGACAAACCCTCCATGTCCGGCGTACTCCACAGTCCTCCAGCGTCGCGTCCAGCTCTGCTGCATGGAAGTGACAGGAGCTGCAGAAGACACCGCCGCTCCGGTCACCTCCACGCAGCTAATGAGATGAGTATAGCGATCAGCTGAGCTGTCACTGAGGTTACCTGGATCCAGCGGTGGATGCAGCGGTGGCCGCGGGTAACCTCAGTGACAGCTCAGCTGATCGCGCTACTCACCGCCGCTCCAGTCAGCTCCATGCACCAACTGAGGTGAGTATAGCGATCAGCTGCTGTCACTGAGGTTAATCGCGGCACCGCTGGATCCAGCGGTGGCCGGGAGTTACCTGACTGACAGCAGCTGATCGCGCTATTCCCTTCATTAGCTGCGTGGAGGTGACCGGCGGCTTTTACTATTTTGAAAAAGCCGGCCGCTCATTAAACAATCTCCTATTCCCTGCTTTCCCCGCCCACCGGTGCCTATGATTGGTTGCAGTGAGACACGCCCCCACGCTGAGTGACAGGTGTCACACTGCACCCAATCACAGCAGCCGGTGGGCGTGTCTATACTGTGCAGTAAAATAAATTAATAAATAATTAAAAAAAAACGGCGTGCGGTCCCCCCCATTTTAATGCCAGCCAGATAAAGCCATACGGCTGAAGGCTGGTATTCTCAGGATGGGGAGCTCCACGTTATGGGGAGCCCCCCAGCCTAACAATATCAGTCAGCAGCCGCCCAGAATTGCCGCATACATTATATGCGACAGTTCTGGGGCTGTACCCGGCTCTTCCCGATTTGCCCTGGTGCTTTGGCAAATCGGGGTAATAAGGAGTTAATGGCAGCCCATAGCTGCCACTAAATCCTAGATTAATCATGTCAGGCGTCTATGAGACACCCTCCATGATTAATCTGTAAGTTATAGTAAATAAACACACACACCCGAAAAATCCTTTATTAGAAATAAAAAACACACACACATTCCCTGGTTCACCACTTTAATCAGCCCCAAAAAGCCCTCCATGTCCGGCGTAATCCAGGATGATCCAGCGTCGCATCCAGCGCTGCTGCATGGAGGTGACCGGAGCTGCAGAAGACACCGCCGCTCCGGTCACTTCCACGCAGCAAATGAGGTGAGTAGCGCGATCAGCTGCTGTCACTGAGGTTACCCGCCGTCACTGGATCCAGTGACAGCGGGTAACCTCAGTGACAGCTCAGCTGATCGCACGGCTGTCTTCATTAGCTGCGTGGAGGTGACCGGAGCGGCGGTGTCTTCTGCAGCTCCTGTCACTTCCATGCAGCAGAGCTGGACGCGACGCCGGAGTCCGTGGAGTACGCCGGACATGGAGGGTTTGTCGGGGTTAATAAATTGGTAATGAGGGACTTTGTTAGTGTTTTTTATTTCTAATAAAGGATTTTTCGGATGTGTGTGTTTTTTAACTGTAATTTACAGATTAATCATGGAAGGAATCTCGGGGAGACGCCTGACATGATTAATCTAGGATTTAGTGGCAGCTATGGGCTGCCATTAACTCCTTATTACCCCGATTTGCCAACGCACCAGGGTAAATCGGGAAGAGCCGGGTACAGTCCCAGAACTGTCGCATCTAATGTATGCGGCAATTCTGGGCAGCTGTTGGCTGATATTGTTAGGGTGGGGGGCTCCCCATAACGTGGAGCTCCCCATCCTGAGAATACCAGCCTTCAGCCGTATGGCTTTATCTGGCTGGTTTTAAAAATGGGGGGAACCGCACGCCGTTTTTTTTAATTATTTAATAAATAATTAAAATTAATAATTAAAATTAATAAATAATTAAAAAAAACGGCGTGCGGTTCCCCCCATTTTTAAAACCAGCCAGATAAAGCCATACGGCTGAAGGCTGGTATTCTCAGGATGGGGAGCTCCACGTTATGGGGAGCCCCCCACCCTAACAATATCAGCCAACAGCCGCCCAGAATTGCCACATACATTATATGCGACAGTTCTGGGACTGTACCCGGCTCTTCCCGATTTGCCCTGGTGCGTTGGCAAATCGGGGTAATAAGGAGTTATTGGCAGCCCATAGCTGCCAATAAGTCCTAGATTAATCATGTCAGGCGTCTATGAGACACCCTCCATGATTAATCTGTAAGTTACAGTAAATAAACACACACACACCAGAAAAAATCCTTTATTAGAAATAAAAACACACACATATACCCTGGTTCACCACTTTAATCAGCCCGAAAAAGCCCTCCATGTCCGGCGTAATCCAGGATGATCCAGCGTCGCATCCAGCGCTGCTGCATGGAGGTGACCGGAGCCGCAGCACACACAGCCGCTCCGGTCACCTCCACACAGCAAATGAACACAGCCGCGCGATCAGCTGCTGTCACTGAGGTTACCCGCGGCCACCGGTGGATGCAGCGGTGACAGCGGGTAACCTCAGTGACAGCAGCTGATCGCGCGGCTGTGTTCATTTGCTGTGTGGAGGTGACCGGAGCGGCGGTGTCTGCTGCAGCTCCGGTCACCTCCATGCAGCAGCGCTGGATGCGACGCTGGAGCATCCTGGAGTACGCCGGACAAGGAGGGCTTTTTCGGGCTGATTAAAGTGGTGAACCAGGGTATATGTGTGTGTTTTTATTTCTAATAAAGGATTTTTTCTGGTGTGTGTGTTTATTTACTGTAACTTACAGATTAATCATGGAGGGTGTCTCATAGATGCCTGACATGATTAATCTAGGACTTATTGGCAGCTATGGGCTTCCAATAACTCCTTATTACCCCGATTTGCCAACGCACCAGGGTAAATCGGGAAGAGCCGGGTACAGCCCCAGAATTGTCGCATATAATGTATGCGGCAATTCTGGCCAGCTGCTGACTGATATTGTTAGGGTGGGGGGCTCCCCATAACGTGGGGCTCCCCATCCTGAGAATACCAGCCTTCAGCTGTATGGCTTTATCTGGCTGGTATTAAAATTGGGGGGAACCGCACGCCGGTTTTTTAATTATTTATTTATTTATTTTACTGCACAGTATAGACACGCCCACCGGCTGCTGTGATTGGGTGCAGTGTGACACCTGTCACTCAGCGTGGGGGCGTGTCTCACTGCAACCAATCATAGGCGCCTGTGGGCGTGGAAAGCAGGGAATATGAGATGGCTGTGTACAGAGCACAGCGCGCCGGCCGGTATAAAGGCTCGGTCACGCTGTGCAGGCCGGCCAATCACTGCAATTCCACAACTAACAGGGCTGTGGCATTGCAGTGGTCTGCCAGCCAATCCCTGCATGAGGGCTGGCTCTCAAAAGAGCGCCAACATGCAGGGATGAAGACCACGAGTAAAGCACGAGTATTGCAAAATTACTCGGTACCCGCCGAGCAGCCCGAGTACAGTGATACTCGTGCGAGTACCGAGTAGTTACAAGCATGCTCGCTCATCACTAGTTGTTACCCTTTTTGTTCATCAGTGTATGTACAAATGATGGTAATTCCCAAAGAAACTTGTCAGATAGAATTTGGGTACTTAGGAAATATAGTGATGATGGTATCAGTGTTTATCCGCTATCTGAGACTTTTAATCTAGGACAATATTAAAGAGTTTTTACAATTTTACTAAAAATAAGGAAACTGAAACCTCTAGATTTATAGCAAATTAGTGATTAATACGTTATCCGTAGAAACATGGCCAAAAAAATACAGTATTGGCAATGATGTTGGGTTTGGAATAATATCACAGGGTGCTCAATGCTAATCCAGTACAAATTGATTGGCATATTCTTGGTGAGTTTCTGCATTTATCTCTATCCGCATGTGCAGGAGCCATTCAAAAAGAGGGAATTTGGGTTCTTCAAATCCCCTTTCCAGTATAATTCTATACATTTCAGAACTGAACAATGTCTAAGAGGCGAATCGGCTCAATTACTGCAGATTCTGACTTCAGAATCATATATTTATTACAGAGGTCTTTGATTTATTGTCACTTTCATGCATTTGGCAGACAATGACAGTATCTGAATAGTATTCTTTGGGGTTTTGTTAATTAGGCCAGTGTTTGCCTCTATGTTGCACTTCTGCAGTGGAAAATTGAAAAGCTTTATATTCTGCTGAAGTCATTCTGTTAAGAAGTGTCATTTTCTCTTCAATGTGTGTTAGCTGCTATTGGATCTCAAAAAGAAAGCATCAGCACAGCAAAATGCTGAAAGAGGAGGATGAATAGGAAAGGCAGTGGGCAATATGAATACTAAATCAGGAGAGCTGAGAGACACTGTGGACACGGCAAATACTAAGCACATCCATTTTACAAGTGCCCACGTGTACCTGGAGGGTGGGTTGCAGCTGTTAATCATGATTTTAAAGAAGACCTTTCACCAGTTTGAGCATGTTAAAACTGGTCACATCATGGAATAGTCAATATAAAGGGATAAAGTCTGGCTCACTATTTCAAGGCTGGTGCCACCGAGAAAAACCAACAGTATTGCAAAAAATAACTCTGGCACCAGGGCCGGCGCCAGCACCCGGCAAACCCGGTCAAATGCCGGGGCCCTGAGCTGCCGGGGGGGCCCACTCGCCGTGGCAGGAGTGGCGCACCGCTACTCAGGGGGGCCCGGTGGCCGCGCTGTCACCGCCCCCCGCCGAGGATCGAGCTTTCAATTGCATCGGCATCGCAGGTGCCGATACAATTGAGAGCAATGATGAGAGAGTGAGCGGCGCTCCCTCTCTTACCATTCTCCCCGCTGTGACTGTCGGCGTTCTTCTGACAGCTCTGCAGCGAGCGCGGTGACGTCATCACTGCGCGCCTGCTGAGAGGTCAGAGCGAGCGACAGCAATGGACGACGCGCCGAGGAGACCGGATCAGCGGGCGAACGAGAAGTGAGCCGCCCCTCTACTGACACTGGGCTCCCCTGACTCACAGGCCGGCCACTACACAGCGGCACTAGTACACATAGGGGCCCGGCAGCCGGCCTGGAGAGGCCACCAGCCGTTTCTGAGCTGCAGGAGTGCTCCTGACCTGCACAGCAGACGGGATCTCCATCCTGCAGGACCTGCGATGATGTCACGCCCATGTGACTGTGTGGGAGGAGACACAGGAGGCCGGCAGAAAGCAAGATACTGAAGGCGATTTGGACACATGATGACTGGTAATGAGAAAAGAGGGGACATGAGGGTGGGGGGGCTGCAGACTGTGACAGAAGCATGTGAAGGGGTGCAGAGTGTTTGAGAGGGGTAAGTTGGGGTACAGGCAGGGTGAGATGTGGGCAGGGTGTGTGTGATATAGGGGTGTATTGTGTGTGATATGGGGGTGCAGGCTGTATGGGGAGCAGGGTATGTGACCTATGGGGGTGTAGTGTGTGAGATCTGGGGGGTGCAGGCTGTATGGGAAGCAGGGTGTGAGTGATATGGGGGTGTAGTGTGTGAGATCTGGGGGGTGCAGGCTGTATGGGGAGCAGTGTGTGTATGTGACATGGGGGGGTGCAGGCTGTATGGAGAGCAGTGTGTGGGATATAGGGGGTGCAGGCTGTATGGGGAGCAGTGTGTGTGTGTGTGTGTGGGATATGGGGGGTGCAGGCTGTATGGGAAGCAGTATGTGTGGGATATGGGGGGTGCAGGCTGTATGGGGAGCAGTGTGTGTGTGTGTGTGTGTGTGTGATATGGGGGGTGCAGGCTGTATGGGGAGCAGTGTGTGGGATATGGGGGGTGCAGGCTGTATGGGGAGCTGTGTGTGTGTGTGGGATATGGGGGGTGCAGGCTGTATGGGAAGCAGTATGTGTGGGATATGGGGGGTGCAGGCTGTATGGGGAGCAGTGTGTGTGTGTGTGGGATATGGGGGGTGCAGGCTGTATGGGGAGCAGTGTGTGTGTGTGTGGGATATGGGGGGTGCAGGCTGTATGGGAAGCAGTATGTGTGGGATATGGGGGGTGCAGGCTGTATGGGGAGCAGTGTGTGTGTGTGTGTGTGTGTGTGTGGGATATGGGGGGTGCAGGCTGTATGGGAAGCAGTGTGTGTGGGATATGGGGAGCAGTGTGTGTGTGGGATATGGGGGGTGCAGGCTGTATGGGGAGCAGTGTGTGTGTGTGGGATATGGGGGGTGCAGGCTGTATGGGAAGCAGTGTGTGTGGGATATGGGGGGTGCAGGCTGTATGGGGAGCAGTATGTGTGGGATATGGGGGGTGCAGGCTGTATGGGAAGCAGTGTGTGTGGGATATGGGGGGTGCAGGCTGTATGGGGAGCAGTGTGTGTGTGGGATATGGGGGGTGCAGGCTGTATGGGGAGCAGTGTGTGTGTGTGTGATATGGGGGGTGCAGGCTGTATGGGAAGCAGGGTGTGAGATATGGGGGTGTAGTGTGTGTGATATGGGGGTGTAGTGTGTGTGATATGGGGGTGCAGGCTGTATGGGAAGCAGGGTGTGTGAGATATGGGGGTGTAGTGTGTGTGATATGGGGGTGCAGGGTGTGTGACATATGGGGGTAGGGGCGTAACTACCGCAGTCGCAGGGTTGGAAGGAGAAGAGAGGTACTTGTTTTTTACTTTGCTGGCTGCATGACACATGGAGGCCTGGAGGGGCCTGGCTCCATAATACATGGAGGTCTATGGGACTGCATAATAAACATGAAGGACACCTTATACATGGACTAGGGGTGCATTATACATGGAGGAGTATGGGGCTGCATAATACAAAATGATGATTTATGGCGCTACATTATAATACATATAGCACTATGGGGGCTACATTATAATAAATGAAGGAATATGGAGGCTACCTTACACATGGTCACACATGGGTGTGCGTTATAAAACATGGAGGACTGTGGTGCAGTATAATATATGGAGTACTATGGGGTGAATTATAATACATGGAGAACTATGGGGGTGCATTATAATATATGACGGGTTATGTGGGACCCTTTATATTATACGGAAGGCTATGTGGGGGCCATTATAGTATTTGGAGATCTATATACAAGGAGGACAAAGATACAAGTATGGGATGGGAATGTTTTGTGCTGAGGGAAAAAGGCTCTTTCCCTCAGCACCCAGCTTTCCCATGCTCTGCTATACATCTCTCAGCACCCAGCTTTACTCTGTTATGGGAAATCTGGGTGCTGAGGCAAAGATGGATATCAGAACATGGGAAAGCTGGGTACTGATAGAGGGATTTCAGATCATGGGAAACCTGGGTGCTGAGGGTAAGAGCCAAGTGTCAGCATCATTATCCTGTACCCCGAGTGTCAGTGTCATTATCCCGCACCCTAAGTGTCGGTGTACGTGGAGGGGGGCCCCGATCCAAATTTTGCACCAGGGCCCATCAAACTCTAGTTAGGCCACTGAGTATTAATCACTGTATTCTACATGAGGGTGCCTACTGCTATCTGGCTCTGCACTGTGCTATATACAGGCTATGCTATATACAAGCTGTATGCTACATGAGGGTGCCTAATGCTATCTGGCTCTCCACTGTGCTGTCTGGGTCTGCACTGTACTATATAGGTCTGTGTACTACATGAGGATACCTAATGCTATCTGGCTCTGCACTGTGTTATATAGGTGCTGTGTACTACATGAGGGTGCCTAATGCTATCTGGCTCTGCACTGTGGTATTTAGGGGCTGTGTACTACATGAGGGTGCCTATTGCTATCTGGGTCTGCATTGTGCTATATGTGTGCTGTATACTAAATGAAGGTGCCTAATGCTATCTGGGTCTGCATTGTGCTCTATGGGGGGGGCTGCATAGTGCATGTGGGGGCTACATAATACTATATGGAGGACAATGGGGGCTTCATAACACAATATGGGGGCTGCATACTACTATACCCCCAGAGTTGTATGTCCCCTCCACCCAGGTGCTGTATGTCCCCCCCCACCCCAGACCTCTCTTGGGATGTATATACAGCAGTGTTAGTGTGCCCTATGTGCGGCCATGTCTGTTAGACAAGCCGGGAGGTGAATGAGGCTGTTGCCGGCTTCCCAATATTAGAAATATATATACAGGATAAATATATAAAAATAATGTGTCTGTATGTATGATATGTATCTATGTATGGCAGTGTATATGACTGTGTCTAGATTTATGTGTTTTTGTGAATTTCTCTTTAAGTATGTGTACGTGTGCCTGTATGTGTATGTATCTGTGCATGTCTATGTGTGGATGGGGCCCACTGAGACTCTTTCGCCCAGGGCCCACAAAAACCTGGAGCCGGCCCTGTCTGGCACACATAAATGTTAAAAAGAAGACTGAAGAAAAAACGTAGAATTCAATCTACTTGTTTTTATTGGTGCAAAGGTCAAGTCCATTGGTGCAAAACCTAACGTTTCGGCCCTAACCTTGGGCCTTCGTCAGAGAACAAAGATCTATGTGATAGTAATTGAAAGGTGAATCTATGTTCACTTGTGCATAAATCCTGGACTGAATGATTCACATCATGAGAGGTAGACATCAATATAGTTCTGAAATGAACGTCCAAATCCGTGTAAGGACTCTCCACTGTGTTATTACATGAGTCTATAGATAATATTCAAAATTGGAATAGGACACTTATCCCTTGAATTTCATGTAGGGGTGTGCCTAGTAAGCCCCTGGAATAAGGGTACATATATCTAATCCTAAAGGCCGCTTTACACGCTGCGACATCGCTAGCGATGTCGCTAGCAATCGCATCTGCCCCCGTCATGTGTGCATCATGGGCAAATCGCTGCCCGTGGTGAACAATATCGCAGGTACGCGTTACACGAACTTACCTTCCCAACGACGTCACTGTGGCCGGTGAACAACCTCGTTTTTAAGGGGGCGGTTCGTGCGGCGTCGCAGCGACGTCACACAGCAGGCCACCAATAGGGGCGGAGAGCAGCCACATGACTGTCACTCCCACCTCGTTGCCGGAGGACGCAGGAATGCTGCTGTTCGTCATTCCTGGGGTGTCACACGTAGCGATGTATGCTGCCTCAGGAACGACGAACAACCTGCGTCCCAAATGAGCAACGATATTTTGAAAATGAACAATGTGTCAACAATCAACAATTTGGTGAGTATTTGGGATCGTTAGCGGTCGCTCGTGTCACACGCAACGACGTCGCTAACTAGGCCGGATGTGCGTCACAACCCCAGTGACATCTCGTTAGTGATGTAGTTGCGTGTAATGGGGCTTTAAGTGTATATTGACAATGGGTGTGTGCATATAGGTACAATGTCCAAAGATAGGAACAATAAAATGGTTGTTCTAAATGTAGTCCATTACACAACCCCTAATGCCTTGGTATGTAGATCAGAGAGGGAAATGAGAATGGAAGCCTCACATGTAACTTAGGATATGGGCCTGTCCTTAAGAGTCGTGATATTTTCCTGAAGGGATCCTATGAGACAAGTGTGGGAATAGTTTCCGTGTGCGGTCCTGTAGTTCTCATGGAATAGTGACTGAAGAGCTAAATAAAATGTTTTTAATTTTTTTTAATTTCTCCTCTCCTCGCGGAGTTATTAGCTTGTACAGTTATAATTTATGTTAGTCCCAACTGGGCATAACCAGAGATTTATCTCAGGGGGTGTGTACTTCTTCCCCTGTATGAAGCTGACCAATCATAAGCAGGAGGGGGAAAAAGAAAACATCCCCACAATAGCTTGGAACAGGCTTTTTTTTCTGTGTGACTGTCTGCTCTCCTCACTAATCTGGATTAAACCCTTATGGACATAGGACACACAGTTACGTCCTATGTCGAATGTCGGTTCCTTGACTTTGATGCGGGCTCACACGCTGAGCCCGCACCTTTAATGCACAATTCGGCTATGATATATCTGATCATCCTATATGTGCTCTGCTTCTAACAGGCACAGGTGGATCGGAGATCTGCCCGCGCCTGTTAGCTAGTTAAATACAGCTGTCAATCTCTAACGGCGGGATTTAGTTCACGCCGACAGAGAATGCATCATTCACCGCTCCCTTCAGCGGCCCCATGATGGGATCGAGGGGCGCTGATGGGTATTCATGACAGTCAGGCATCAGTTGATGACCCCTGTGTCTGTCATGACAAACTTCCTGTGAACACCAGCTGTGCGTTTACAGGAAGTCAGTATTTCTGCTGTACCGAGCATTGCCGGTACACTGCTCTGTACAGCACAAATGATCAGACAGTGCAGGCTTTAAGAACCATAAGGGAACTAGGAAAAAATAATAAAAAGCGGAGAAAAGGTTTTTAAAAATATGAATAAAAACAAACAAAAACTAACACAAAGGTTCAAATCACCCCCTTTTACCCCATTGAAAATGTAAACAATTTAAAAAACGTACATCTTTGTTATCACCGCTTTAAAAAATGACAAATCTATCAAAAGATAAAATACATTAATCTGATCGGTAAAGGGCGTAATGAGAAAAAAATCAAAACATCAAAATTATAATTTATTATTATCTGCAACATTATAATAAGAGGTGATCAAAATATTGCATCGACACGAAAAAGGTGTAATTAAAAATATCAGCTCAGGATGCAAAAAATAAGCCATCACAAGCCCAGATCCAGAAATATTAAAATGTTACAGGTCTTAGAAAATGGTTCCAAAAGCGCCTTTTTTTTGGGAAGGGATGGGGCAAATTTCAGAATTTTTTTTTCACCATGTAAATGCAAAAAAAAATATACATGTTTGGCATCTACGACCTTGTACTGACCTGGGGAACCATATTGCCGGGTCAGTTTACCATATAGTGAGTATGGCAAATAAAAAAAACAAACAAAGAAACCCAGTGGTGCTTTAAATCTAAGGTATTATACTTACCTTCCGACTTCTTCACCTTTTTTCGGTGTTGCTCCGGTCCTGTTGCGTCATCTTGTGACCGTGTACTTTCTGAATGGCAGGATGTCAGACGTTTCATCACAAACTTTCAGTGCAAGACTATGAGAGCAGAACGAGGTTCTCATAGACTTTTATGGAGTTTTGACCTCTGCCATGCTCCATAAATCATTGGAGCAGCCGGCAGGTCACAAACTGAGAAGACCAACAGGAGCGGCGCTGATAACAGACGAAGATGCTGGAGGATGGGTAGAAGGCCGGCGTCACACGGTACGATATATCGGGCGATATGTCGTCGGGGTCATGGATTCCGTGACGCACATCCGGCATCGTTAGATATATCGTACCGTGTGACACCTCCGAACGACTGTGAACAAGCAAAAATACTCACCTTATCGTTGCTCGTTGACACTCTGTTCATTTTCATAATGTCGTTCCTCCTTCTGCGTGCCGGTGGTTAGTCATTCCCGTGGCAGCACACATCGCTCAGTGTGACACCCCGGGGACGATGAACACAGCTTACCTGTGTCCCACCGGCAATGCGGAAGGAAGGAGGTGGGCGAGAGGTTACGTCCCGCTCATCTCCGCCCCTCCGTCTCTATTGGCCGGCTGCTGTGTGACGTCACTGTGACACCGAACATCCCTCCCCCTTCAGGAAGAGGATGTTCGCCGCCCACAGCGAGGTCGTCCGGCAGGTAAGTGCGTGTGACAGGGTTAAACTACTTTGTGCGCCACGGGCAACAAATTGCTCGTGACGCACAAACAACGGGGGCGGGTGCGATCGCACGATTTCTCGTCCCGTGTGACGTCGGCATTATGCACAGCATTCTAGAATACTGCATATAACAGCCCGCTGGTGGCGACATCGTCCGGGAGGTACAGTGGTGTTCATAAGTCCTGCATAGGCTTAAAGAAAACTATATATTTCATACTTCTGCATCTCTACAGGGAAACTGGTGGAACATATATGTTTTTGTAATCCCTCATTGTATGCCATACTCATTTTTGAATGTCCCAAGTGTATAAATTTGTTATGGTATGTGCATTTTTGATATTTTATTTTTTTTTTACAGCATAACCATACCTACACCAGTACAGTGTGTAGAATGGTGAACATGTTTCTAAGTTCATTACCTTCCAATGCAAGTTCACACAGACTTAAATTTTACTTTTTAAGATTTATAATTTTTTATGTAATTGAGTCCTGAAAAGGGCCTTTTGAGTGCATCTTTAGCTTCTAATACTTTATTGTTAGCCTTTGCTCTTGAGCACCAACTTGCATCTCTGTGGCATTGAGTGAACAAGCTTCTGCAGATGTTCACGAGTGATGATGTGGTTCCAGGCCTGTATCAGAGCCTCAATCAACTCTCTCTTGGTCCTTGGCTGTTTTTTTAGATATCTCTATTGAAACCTTGTGCCACAAATTTTCAACTGGGTTGAGGTCCGGGGACTGGGCTGGCCAGTCAGTAGTAGCCACCTTGTTTTTTTTGTGTTTTTTTTTCCCATTCCGTTACTGTCTTAGCTCTGTGACAAGGAGCATTATCATCCTGGAAGATATAATCCCCTGAAAACAGGTGTTGAGCAGAAGGCAGCATTTTCTTGTTAAGGATGACCATGTATTTTTTTGCATTAACCATACCCTCCACAATATGAAGCCTTACAACACCATTGGCGGCCATACAGCCCCAGACCATTACTTTCATCGGATGTGTCACAGAGAAGCTCAAACACTCTGGCTTGTACTCTTCATGTGGAAACCTTCTCACATAAGACTTGCCATCATTTCCTAAAATGCAAAAAGTGCTTTCATCACTAAATAGCACTTTTTCCCACTCCTCCTTTCTCCATTTTGAATATTTCAATGCCCACAGTTTTCACGTTTGTCTTTGTATGGCTGTCATCAATGGCTTCTTTCGGGCCTTGCACCCTCTCAATCCTGCTTCCAAACATCTCTTCCTAACAGTTGATGTTGCTACCTCAATATTGCACTTTTCTTGCCATTCTCGCAGAAGCTGAGGAGAGGTGAGCTTTCCATTGGCAAGGGATGTTCTTATCAGTACTCTATCCTCCCTTTTAGTTGACTTTCTGGGCCGACCAGATCTGGGCCTGTCCTGGGTAATTCCAACTGTCCTCTGATTACAGCCGACATTCCTTGCGATCTGGGGGCCAGTATAACCCTCTTCATGTAGCACCACAACTCGTACACGATCCTCCGCTGACAAATATCTGAAGGCTCCCATCATAAAGCTCTATAGTATCATTCACTAGATAGACCTACAGATAAAACTAACAAACTAAGCAGCAGATGTGACGCAATGGAATGGAATGTGATTGGCTGCCATATCCAGGTTATGATTGGTCACAAGAACCTCATCTGTGATTGGCTAATTTTGGATCTGAAGCTGTACAGTATTTAATTGTGCTTTCAATTCCCATATTGTTGCAATAATTTCAGGCAAAACTGCTTCAAAAGCTAAAAATATTACAGGGAGAGAATGCAAAATTGTTTTCTGAGCAAAACCATATATAATATGTCATAAGACCAGATGAGTCCATACAAACAAGGAAATGGGGTGGATCATACACAATCACCACACCACTTCAGAGCTACTTTTAAAGCATATCACAAACCAGGAGAACAGAGTGAAATAGCTTCTACAATATCAAAAAGTTTATTCATGTACATATTAAACATATAGTGTCAATATTTGAATAAAACAGGCACGAGAAAGGGGTGGTAAAAATGGCAAAAACCTGGGAGCTGCACAAATACACAAAAAAAAAGCACAGCGGTGCCCCAGCTGTGTTTAGGGCTATTTTTAGCAGCCCTTCTGTGCTACTTACCCACTCCCTGACGAAGCGAATACTTCACAATCGTGAAACGTACGTTGGAGTCTGTAGTGGGGGTTTTACCTCCTCTGTCACCCCTGGCTGTCTGCACGCCTTGTTAATTCCATCCTTTCACACAGGTTTGCGGTATCTGTAGATTGGGTTTACATGCATCTGGCTTGCCCCGTTCCCCCTTATCTATATTAAACCCCTATGGGTTGATTTACATGTCAGGGGCTGCCCGATGCATCTGATCCCTCCAATATAATTACTGTTTCCCTTTGTATATCCTCCACTGTTTTTGCCAGTGTAACCATTAGGATTTCTGTTGAGCATTTGATATATGAGCCCACTTGGGGTTCTTTCATGTTTTCCTTCTGGATACACACGGCCTGATGGATGGATATTTGATCTGTTTTCTATTGTTATTTGTGCAGCTCCCAGGTTTTTGCCATTTTTACCACCCCTTTCTCGTGCCTGTTTTATTCAAATATTGACACTATATGTTTAATATGTACATGAATAAACTTTTTGATATTGTAGAAGCTATTTCACTCTGTTCTCCTGGTTTGTGATAATATGTCATATTAGCATCAAAGATATTCGACAGAAAATGTTTAAAACTTGAAAAATCAATTTATCCTATGCCTATGCAGGACTTATGAACACCACTGTAAGTGCGTGTGACAGGGGGTTAACGACTTTGTGCGCCACGGGCAACTAATTGTACGTCACGGGCAAACGGCGGGTACGATCGGTCTTGCGATCACACGATAGATTGTCCCGTGTGACGCCGGCCTAACACTAGGGACAGGGGACTAAGGCGGGCTTTGCATGTTGCGACATCGGTAACAATGTGTTACCGATGCTGCAGCGATAGGCCCGCCTCCGTCGCACGTGCGATATCTAGTGAAAGCTGCCGTAGCGATTATTATCGCTACGGCAGCTTCACATGCACATACCTGCCGTGTGACGTCCCTCTGGCCGGCGACCCGCCTCCTTCCTTAGGGAGGCGGGTCATGCAGCGTCACAGCGACGTCACACGGCAGGCGGCCAATTAAAGCGGAGGGGCGGAGATGAGCAGGATGTAAACATCCCGCCCACCTCCGTCCTTCTCATCGCAGCCGGGAGGCAGGTAAGGTGATGTTTCTCGCTCCTGCGGCTTCATACACAGCGATGTGTGCGGCCGCAGGAACGAGGAACAACATCGCACCTGTCGCACCATCGGCATTATGGAAATGTCGGAGGCTGCAGCGATGATACGATAACGACGCTTTTGCGCTCGTTCATCGTATCAAAAAGGTTTTACACGTTGCGATATCGACTGCGACGCCGGATGTGCGTCACTTTCGATTTGACCCCATCGACATCGCACGTACAATGTCGCAATGTGCAAAGCCGCCCTTAGATTAGAAGCACCACTCCTGCTGTGAAATAAAAAAGAAATCAAAAAACGCTTGTGTGATGCTTGAAACCATACAGGGTAAAGTCAATGATTTTGAAAGTAATTTAGATGCATTGGATTAAATGGTGGAGTTTAACCTAAACTATACATGTTGTGATGAAAGTATCCGTGCTGCAGGAACGATTGTTCATTTCCACTTAGGCGGGCTTTGCACACTACGACATCGCAGGCCGATGCTGCGATGCCGAGTGCGATAGTGCCCGCCCCCGTCGCAGCAGCTATATGTGGTGATAGCTGGCGTAGCGAAAGTTATCGCTACGCCAGCTTCACACACACACTCACCTGCCGTGCGACGTCCCTGTGGCCGGCGACCCGCCTCCTTGTTAAGGGGGCGGGTCGTGCGGTGTCACTGCGATGTCACACGGCAGGCGGCCAATAGGAGCGGAGGGGCGGAGATGAGCGGGATGTAAACATCCCGCCCACCTCCTTCCTTCTGCATATCCTACGGAAGCCGCGGTGACGCCGGTAGGAGATGTTCCTCGCTCCTGCGGCTTCACACACAGCGATGTGCGCTGCCGCAGGAGCGAGGAACAACATCGGACCGTCGCGTCAGCATAATCATGGATTACGCCGACGCTGCACCGATGATACGATTACGACGCTTTTGCGCTCGTTAATCGTATCATCCAGCCTTTACACACTGCGATGTCGCATGCGATGCCGGAAGTGCGTCATTTTCAATTTGACCCCACCGACATCGCACCTGCGATGTCGCAGTGTGCAAAGTGCCCCTTAGTATTGGCTGCAGATTGTCAGAGCTGCTAATGATAGTAGGGAAATGTGTCTCTGATGTGAAGATCTAGCTGATGGCAGATAATGCACTTAGTAAACGTTGCAGCAATACATGGGAAACCCAAGGCAGTAATGTACTATGATTACAGCAAGACCTAAAATACATTTTACCACTTTACAAGTTAAGGAAGCCTGTGATAACAGATTTTGTTTTAGCTACTAAATATTTAATTTCTGTTATGCTGGTTGATCCCAAATTATTCTCCAGACGTAAATAATTCAGAAGTCTGTACTAGTGCCAAAAAGCAATTTACAGCCAAGTGTGTCTCTGTCTGGAGTACGTCGTCAGTCCTGTTTAAGTAAAATGCAGGTTGTAGTGAATTGCTGTCTGATATCGAAGTCCATGGGGACACTAAGGGCAATTAAAGAAAATTTTGTTACGGCTTTTCTAACAATTAGCGAAATTCATTTTTTCCGTATTGTTGATATGACAGAAAAATCACAAGAGCGTAGCAGTTCTCATACCCGAAAGCCACTCGAGGCACAAAGTACAGAGAAAAGTAGGTTTTATCTCAGTGTCACATTTGTACTAGATGTACAGTGCTACTTCTATCCATTCCCCCAAAGGAATACCGTAATTTTTGTAGGATCCGCAATTGGCATTATTAAAGGTAAAATAATTTTCAAAAAAATAATTTGACAAAAATGGAAATTCATATAGCATCTATTACAATTCTGCAGCATGTTTTTGCTTAATTCAGGGGTGGGGAAGCTCTGGCCTGCTGTTACGGTTTGGGTTTCTGTTGTGCTTCGAACCGGTCTAGTCCCGTCATTGACTCCCACAGTGGGGTCGGTTAACTCTGCAGCACCACCTGGCTGTTGTTTTGTACCATCCTGAGCCTAAGTGCTCATGCAGGCACACTGAGCATGTGCGTGATGTCATTGATGACAAGGCGGCCACTGATTGGTCATCAGTGACATCAGCGATGAAGTGGCAGCCGCTGATTGGTCATCATGACTTCAGCAATGACGTGGCAGCCCCTGTATGGCTGCAGTCGACGCCATTACCACATGCCATGTGACCTGGGCCAGGGTGGCGGCTATAAAAGGTCTGTAGCTCCGCCCATCGGGGACGCGAGCGGCATTCTGCATGCTGACAGCAAAGGCTGCTTTACCGGCTGTCAGAGTGAGTTGGTTCCAGCACCATTGTACAAGCTATGTCCCGACACTGTGAGGGATTAGGGTCCTTCTGGACAGACGTGGCCCCTACGCACGTGACCAGTCTGCAGTGGCAGACGTGTGTGTGTGTGTGTGTGCCAGCCCTGGGTACCCAGTGACGCTAACTGGGTAGCCTTCATGGTCTGACGTGCCTCGTACGCATGTGATCGGCTCAGTGGGTACGTTCCAGGTTTCCCAGTGACGCTAACTGGGTTACCTTTCGGTTTGTTGTGTCCCTACACACGTGACAGTTATCTGTTGCGTTTCCTTTTGGTTTTGACGTGTCACTACACACGTGACCATTGTATGTGCACCTGTAAGGTTAACAGGGACATGCTACACGTAGGTGTGTGCCCTAGCAATATCAGTGGCAGTGCTGGTGCCGCTAACAAAGGGGGGATTGCTCGGCACCACCTGAATTATTAGACAGATCATGTGCCATGTACCTATCAAATCACCTGAACACACACAATATGGCACAAAGAGGCACCAGACTTATGAATAATAAATAATTAATATGGAATAGTGTCACAAACCACCGGGGGGGGTGTGAGGTAAATCCGGAGATATGACGATAAATCATGACATTCAAGTCATGTCAGGAAGCCCTCTCCTGGTGTCACTACCCCCTTCCCTTCACACAACTGGTTTAGCAACAAATCCATGGCCATGTCCTGTGATATGGAAATTAGGTGGCTTTAGGACAATGGATACAGGATGACTCCCTGCCGTCACCCTGTAGTAGGAGCTGCTAGCTAGTTAGCAAGGCTATGGAAATAGCCAGACAGAACGACTCCAGTAAAAAATGGTTCATATCTCGCAAGCCATATCTCCGATAAATATGGCAACCATAACAATGGTGTCTCCGCATGTGGACGATGCTGGCACACCCTTTTTATGGAAGTAGGACATTGGGAAACACACCAAACGTGATATCAGCCAATGGGGAACTGGCAGACAGGTCATGAGTCCCCTCGTTCTGCAGCTAAATTCATAACTGTCACAATGAGAGCATTGGCGTCCGTCTACGACGCTCCCAGGCACAGTTATGGCCAAAATCCCCTTTTCTGGATAATTCTGATCCATGCAGGGGGAGTGGCAGTGCTTCCCCGTGAGGTCACTAAGGTAGGAGGAGACCTGGATTTGCCCAGGTTGATAACCCTGCTTCGGCCATTTTCCAAGGTTCTTCTCGCTGGGGGCACGTGCAGGAAACATCTGTGGGAGTTCCTGGAAACCTGGTCTACAGCGCCCCCCTGTGGCCAGACGCAACAAGGTAACTGCTGGAACTGTGTATGCCTGTTTGTAACCCATGCTTTGACTGTAACTGTACTCTGACATATGTATATTCTGTAGATTCCCTATTGTATATATTGTAGTTTCTAGTGTGCTTTAGGCGATTAAATTATATAATTAATCTTGGGCTGTTCTGTTATCTCGATCTTGAATCCCACGTCTGTGTGTTCGGCTAATAGTTACCGTAAATCGGTTGGTGGCAGCGAATTGTGCCAAGGATTATTGTGGGGAGGCCAGTGAGATTCAGGGAGGTTTTATATATTCCGCCCGCGGAGGTCGGGGGAATATATACCCTACTCTCACCGGGGACCCTTCAATAATCGGCATAAGTAGTATAGCGGCCTCCTTGCTTATTGTCGGGCAATTCCATAATTGGCCTGACTATAAGAGGGGCGCTAGAGAGCGCGTCACGTGCTCTGTCTGTCGGTCGGGAGGTATAAAGGAGGGGTGACCCCCACTTGTTACCCCCCGATTGTGACGTACTGGTAGCCAGCGCGGGGGATTTCTGAGTGACCCCCCCGGTGGTTTGTGACATATTGGTGGCATAGCGGTGGGATCGAGATAATAGTGTGTGTGAGTGTGAGACCCATACTCCCAGACACTAAAGACTGCCTGCAGCAGCTGTGGCTGCTGGGGTCTTCAGACTAGCTCAACACTAGAGTGTCAGAGTGCAGATACTGTAAGGTGTGTGGAGGCATCAGGTGTCAGTTCTGTGTCAGTGACCAAAGTCTGCAACAATGGCTGATAGCACCAGGAGCAAAGCCAAAGGAATGGCCGATGCTCAGGCCAGAGACGATGAGGAGGTTGTCCACGAGCCCTCCAGGAGCTCGACGCCAGAAAACCGTTCTGCCGAGGACATTGCACAACCGGGCACTGCTGGACAAGATGAGGAGGAGCTCGCCCAAGGTTCCTCAACGAGCCAGATGCCAGCCCTCCGCTCTGCAATGGACAGTGAAGCACCAGGCTCCGCAGCGGGCCGCAGATCACCACGTGCCATTCCACCGAGCCTGGGAGGCTCGGATAGCCTTCTTCAAATGGCTATGGCCCTTCTCCAGGCTGGAGACCGGGATACCTACGAGATACTCATGGCAGAGCGCAGGGCAGAGCGGCAGGCAGCGCGTGAAGAGCGCCAGGCAGAGCGTGACTACCAGCTGCAGCTAGCTCAGCTCCGGCCCTCATCAGCCACACGTGACCTTCAAGACACCAAACTTCCAAAGGTCCGTGTTGAGGACTTCCCAGTGCTGGAGAAGGATGGAGACTTGGACTCTTTCTTGACTGCTTTTGAGCGGACTTGCTTGCAGCACCATCTGAACAAGGACCAGTGGGCCAAATACCTGACCCCCCGTTTAAGGGGTAAGGCCCTGGATATCCTTGGGGACTTGCCTGCTGAGGCAGATCAGGGCTACGACACCATCAAGCGGGCCCTGATCCAACAGTACAACCTCACCCCGGAGTCCTACCGCAAGAAGTTCCGGAGCCTACAGAAGGGACCAAAGGACTCCTGGGCTGACCACCGGCGGGCACTTGCCCGAGCTGCCGACCACTGGACCCAAGGCCTGCAGCTTTCCACCGGACCGGAGATCCTGGACTTGTTCATCACGGAGCAACTCTTGTGGAACTGCCCTGAGGATCTCCGCCAGTTCATCCGAGACCAGAAGCCAAAGGGATCCACGGCTACAGCTGCCCTTGCCGATGACTACACCAACAACCGGGCCCCTGAGGCCAGGAGAGCGGCCACCAGCAGCACCTGGAGAGGGGGTAAGATGAATTCTGCGACTGCCCCACCTGCCCCTAGACTGCAGGGGGTGTCCCCCTCAACTCCCCTCTCCAGGCCCGTGGCGGAACCAAGACGGTGCCACCAGTGCAACCTACCTGGACACTTCAAGGCCATGTGCCCTCAGCGTCCCAAGGCCCCGGCTCCGTCCCCGTCCCAAGGGCCGCCCAAGGTGTATTGTGTGGGTGGGGGTGGTGGTAGGTCCCTGGACAGCTTCCAACCTGTCACCGTCGGCCAGTCTGTGACCATAGGACTGCGAGACAGCGCCTCGGAAGTGACTCTGGTGCGGCCTGAGATGGTGTCCCCCCAAGACTTGATCCCTGGAAAAACCCTCGCTGTCTCCGGGATTGGAGGCATTGACCCGGCGCTGCCTGTTGCTGACATTTATGTGGACTGGGGCGCAGGGCGAGGGGTGAGGGAGGTGGGGGTAACTGATCGGATCCCTGCAAACGTGCTACTTGGGACAGATTTGGGGCAAATAACCTCCCAGTTTGGCCCCGCCCCAAAGGCTGAACCTTCAGCCAGTGCTGACGTGCCTCCGGACAATGTTAATGTGTTATCTATGAATGATGTAAGGGAGGAGGGAGTGAACTCTGATATTTCTGCTTGCATAGACACCATAGACACACACTCAGCTGCAGCTGTGACAGGAGGGGAGGGGGTCAGAGAAAGGTGTGACAATGCCTCTACAAGTAACCAGCCTGTGAGCTGGGATCTGTTGCCCTCTGCAGGGATAAGCAGAGAGCAGGGTGCTGCAGGGGGAGGACCAGTGTGTGGGGTGGGGGCTACCACAGCAAATGTGGGGTCCCCAGAGATTTCACACCGGGGTTCTGTTGCTGCAGGAGGGGAACAGGCAGGTGAGATTGGGGCCGGTCCAGGAGCGGAAGTGCTCCCAGGTAAGATCTCGGTGCAGGGTTCCCCCACAACCGGGGTGTCAGGAAGCCAGGTAGGTCTGCCTGAACCGGCGACTTGGTCAGGAACGGAGGAGGAGCAGGCACGACCCACGGTCGCAGCGGCTGTGGCCGCTGTCACCCGCAGTGGGAGTGCTGGAAGCCAAGGGGCCTCCCGGAGGTCCGATAGCTCTTCCCCTTCTGACCAAGTGGCAGCCGAGTCAGGTGGAGGCCAGGACACAGGTCCCGGGGTACTGACTGAAGATGTGACAGTCTCGTCGATTCTGGCCACATCTAGTCAGGGGTTTCAGGCAGCGTTAGAAGCTGACGACAGCCTGAAAGCTCTTAAGGAGCAGGCGGCACAGCCTCCCTCGGACTCGGACCCGGAGCGAGTGGTCTGGGACCAAGGACGGCTGTACCGGGCCACGGTCCAGCAGGGTTCACCGGAGGCGTGGCCCAGGGACCGACAGTTGGTGGTACCCTATCCGTTCCGGACGGAGTTGTTGCGGATCGCACATGAGATTCCGATGGCCGGACACCTAGGGATCGCTAAGACCAAGGCCAGGTTAAACCAGCATTTCTACTGGCCAAAAATGGGGGCCGATGTGGCTGCCTACTGCCGTTCGTGTGAAACCTGTCAGAGAGTGGGGAAGGCGGGGCCACACCCCAAAGCCCCACTAGTATCTCTGCCAATCATCGATGAGCCTTTCAGGAGGGTGGCTGTGGATCTGGTCGGCCCGCTGGCCATCCCCAGCAGCTCCGGGAAACGCTTCATACTGACGGTAGTGGACTATGCCACCCGGTACCCAGAAGCAGTGGCCTTGTCGTCCATTCGGGCTGACAAGGTGGCCACCGCATTGCTGGAGATTTTCTCCCGAGTGGGTTTTCCCCAGGAAATGCTCACTGACCGGGGGACCCAATTCATGTCCCAGCTGATGGAGACCCTCTGTAAGCAAGTCCAGGTGCGACATCTGGTGGCCAGCCCGTACCATCCACAGACTAATGGCCTGTGCGAGCGGTTCAATGGCACCTTAAAGCAGATGCTTAAGATGTTGGTCGACTCCCATGGGCGTGACTGGGAGCGGTATCTCCCACACCTGTTATTTGCTTACCGGGAGGTTCCACAGGCCTCAACAGGATTCTCACCGTTTGAGCTCCTGTACGGGCGACGTGTGCGGGGCCCCCTGGCTCTGGTGAAAGAGGCTTGGGAAGGGGATTTGGCCACCCCTGGAGTGTCGGTTATCGAGTATGTCATGCGCTTCCGGGACAAAATGCAGGCCTTGACGCAACTGGTACACGACAATATGGCTCAAGCCCAGGCCGATCAGAAGCGTTGGTACGACCAGAACGCTTGTGAGAGGACCTACCAAGTGGGTCAAAAGGTGTGGGTACTGGTCCCCGTACCACAGGACAAGCTTCAGGCAGCCTGGGAAGGCCCATACCTCGTGTACCAGCAGCTCAACCCTGTAACGTACCTGGTCACCCTGGACCCTGCCCGTGGAAGGCGGAAGCCCTTCCATGTGAACATGATGAAGGCACATCATGAGCGGGAGGCATGTGCGCTCCCCGTGTGCAACCTGCCCGAGGAGGGAGAAGCGGAAACCCTCTTGGATATGCTAGCCCAGGTTAGGGCAGGCGGATCCATTGAGGATGTGGAGGTTGGCCACCAGCTCTTGGAGGACCAACGGTCCCAGCTGTGGGCCACCCTACACCCCTTCCGGGGGTTGTTTACCAACCAGCCCGGAAGGACTGACTTGGCTGTCCATCACGTGGACACTGGGGATCATCCCCCGATCCGGCGTTCAGCATATCGGGTCTCCCTGGAGGTGCAGCAACACATGCGCCAGGAGATTGACGAGATGCTGGAGCTGGGGGTGATCCAGGCATCCAACAGCGCTTGGGCCTCGCCTGTAGTCCTCGTCCCTAAGAAGGACCGAACCACTCGGTTCTGCGTGGACTACAGGGGGCTCAATGCTGTCACGGTCGCCGATGCGTACCCAATGCCACGCATCGATGACCTGCTCGATCAGTTGGCCGGGGCTCAGTACCTGACCATCATGGACCTGAGCCGGGGATATTGGCAGATCCCCCTGACTCGCAAGGCCAGGGAACGCTCTGCCTTTATTACCCCATTTGGACTGTACGAGTCCACGGTGATGCCATTCGGGATGAGGAATGCCCCTGCCACTTTCCAGCGGATGGTCAACACCCTGCTCAAGGGACTTGAAGGGTACGCGGCCGCGTACCTGGATGACATTGCCGTCTTCAGTCCCACCTGGGAGGACCACCTAGAGCATCTAGCACAGGTGCTCAGGCGGATCCACCGGGCAGGTTTGACCATCAAGCCGGGAAAGTGTCAGCTGGCCATGAGCGAGGTCCAGTACCTCGGTCACCGGATAGGTGGGAGAACACTGAAGCCCGAGCCTGAGAAAGTGGAAGCCATCGCATCCTGGCCCACCCCCAGGACCAAGAAGCAGGTGATGTCCTTCTTGGGGACCGCTGGGTACTATAGGAGGTTTGTTCCATGCTATAGTAGCCTGGCAAAGCCCTTGACGGACCTCACCAAGAAGAAGCTGCCCTCTGCAGTCGATTGGACAATGGACTGCGAGACAGCCTTCCGGGCCCTAAAGGACGCCCTGTCCAGCCCGCCCGTGCTACAGGCAGCCGACTTCACGCGGCCGTTTGTAGTACAGACCGACGCCAGTGACTTCGGCCTCGGTGCGGTGCTCAGCCAGGTGGACTCTGCGAGCCAAGAGCACCCAGTCTTGTACCTGAGCAGGAAGCTGTTACCAAGGGAAGTTGCCTATTCCACGATGGAGAAGGAGTGCCTGGCCATAGTGTGGGCCCTGCAGCGTCTGCAACCCTATCTATACGGGCGCCACTTCATCGTGGAGACGGACCACAATCCCCTCAGCTGGTTGCACACCGTCTCTGGGACGAATGGGCGATTGTTGCGATGGAGCCTTGCGCTCCAGCAATACAACTTCACCATTCGCCACAAAAGGGGCCGTGACCACGGTAACGCAGACGGGCTGTCCCGACAAGGAGAGGTCGCGGACGGGCGCACGGGGGAACACCGGAGTGTGCTGCCCCCTAGCGCCCTCAAAAGGGGGGAGGTGTGAGGTAAATCCGGAGATATGACGATAAATCATGACATTCAAGTCATGTCAGGAAGCCCTCTCCTGGTGTCACTACCCCCTTCCCTTCACACAACTGGTTTAGCAACAAATCCATGGCCATGTCCTGTGATATGGAAATTAGGTGGCTTTAGGACAATGGATACAGGATGACTCCCTGCCGTCACCCTGTAGTAGGAGCTGCTAGCTAGTTAGCAAGGCTATGGAAATAGCCAGACAGAACGACTCCAGTAAAAAATGGTTCATATCTCGCAAGCCATATCTCCGATAAATATGGCAACCATAACAATGGTGTCTCCGCATGTGGACGATGCTGGCACACCCTTTTTATGGAAGTAGGACATTGGGAAACACACCAAACGTGATATCAGCCAATGGGGAACTGGCAGACAGGTCATGAGTCCCCTCGTTCTGCAGCTAAATTCATAACTGTCACAATGAGAGCATTGGCGTCCGTCTACGACGCTCCCAGGCACAGTTATGGCCAAAATCCCCTTTTCTGGATAATTCTGATCCATGCAGGGGGAGTGGCAGTGCTTCCCCGTGAGGTCACTAAGGTAGGAGGAGACCTGGATTTGCCCAGGTTGATAACCCTGCTTCGGCCATTTTCCAAGGTTCTTCTCGCTGGGGGCACGTGCAGGAAACATCTGTGGGAGTTCCTGGAAACCTGGTCTACAGCGCCCCCCTGTGGCCAGACGCAACAAGGTAACTGCTGGAACTGTGTATGCCTGTTTGTAACCCATGCTTTGACTGTAACTGTACTCTGACATATGTATATTCTGTAGATTCCCTATTGTATATATTGTAGTTTCTAGTGTGCTTTAGGCGATTAAATTATATAATTAATCTTGGGCTGTTCTGTTATCTCGATCTTGAATCCCACGTCTGTGTGTTCGGCTAATAGTTACCGTAAATCGGTTGGTGGCAGCGAATTGTGCCAAGGATTATTGTGGGGAGGCCAGTGAGATTCGGGGAGATTTTATATATTCCGCCCGCGGAGGTCAGAAGGGGAATATATACCCTACTCTCACCGGGGACCCTTCAATAATCGGCATAAGTAGTATAGCGGCCTCCTTGCTTATTGTCGGGCAATTCCATAATTGGCCTGACTATATGTTATGTCAGAGTACAGTTACAATCAAAGCATGGGTTACAAACAGGCATACACAGTTCCAGCAGTTACCTTGTTGCGTCTGGCCACAGGGGGGCGCTGTACCCAGGTTTCTAGGATCCTTCCCACAGATGTTTCCTACACGTGCCCCCAGCGAAAAGAACACTGGAAAATGGCCGAAGTAGGGTTATCAACCTGGACAAATCCAGGTCCCCTCCTACCTTCGTGACCTCAGAGGGAGCACTGCTCCACCCCTGGCTGGAGTTATGGACAAAATCCACAACATGGAATATGGCCATAACTTGGCCTGGGAGCGTCGTAGGCGGACGCCAATGCTCTCATTGTGACAGTTATGAATTTAGCTACAGAATGAGGGGACTCATGACCTGTCTGCCAGTTCCCCATTGGCTGATATCACGCCTGGGGCATTTCCCAATGTCCTGCTCCCATAAAAAGGGTGTGCCGGCATCGTCCGCATGCGGAGACACCATTTTTATGGTTGCCATATTTATCGGAAATATGGCTTGCGAGATATGAACCATTTTTTACTGGAGTCGTTCTGTCTAGCTAGTTCCATAGCCTTGCTAATGAGATACAACTCTTGTTACAGGGTGACGGCAGGGAGTCATCCTGTGTCCATTGTTCCCACACCACCTCATTTCCATATCACAGGACATGGCCATGGAGGTGTAAGTGGAACACTGAGAACAAGAAGGGAGGGGGCACTGCCAGGGAGTGATGAGGGATTATGACTGGAGTCATAATTCATCTTCATATCCCGGGATTTGCCTCACACCTCCCCCCTTTTGAGGGCGCTAGGGGGCAGCACACTCCGGTGTTCCCCCGTGCGCCCGTCCGCGACCTCTCCTTGTCGGGACAGCCCGTCTGCGTTACCGTGGTCACGGCCCCTTTTGTGGCGAATGGTGAAGTTGTATTGCTGGAGCGCAAGGCTCCATCGCAACAATCGCCCATTCGTCCCAGAGACGGTGTGCAACCAGCTGAGGGGATTGTGGTCCGTCTCCACGATGAAGTGGCGCCCGTATAGATAGGGTTGCAGACGCTGCAGGGCCCACACTATGGCCAGGCACTCCTTCTCCATCGTGGAATAGGCAACTTCCCTTGGTAACAGCTTCCTGCTCAGGTACAAGACTGGGTGCTCTTGGCTCGCAGAGTCCACCTGGCTGAGCACCGCACCGAGGCCGAAGTCACTGGCGTCGGTCTGTACTACAAACGGCCGCGTGAAGTCGGCTGCCTGTAGCACGGGCGGGCTGGACAGGGCGTCCTTTAGGGCCCGGAAGGCTGTCTCGCAGTCCATTGTCCAATCGACTGCAGAGGGCAGCTTCTTCTTGGTGAGGTCCGTCAAGGGCTTTGCCAGGCTACTATAGCATGGAACAAACCTCCTATAGTACCCAGCGGTCCCCAAGAAGGACATCACCTGCTTCTTGGTCCTGGGGGTGGGCCAGGATGCGATGGCTTCCACTTTCTCAGGCTCGGGCTTCAGTGTTCCCCCGCCTACCCGGTGACCGAGGTACTGGACCTCGCTCATGGCCAGCTGACACTTGCCCGGCTTGATGGTCAAACCTGCCCGGTGGACCCGCCTGAGCACCTGTGCTAGATGCTCTAGGTGATCTTCCCAGGTGGGACTGAAGACGGCAATGTCATCCAGGTACGCGGCCGCGTACCCTTCAAGTCCCTTGAGCAGGGTGTTGACCATCCGCTGGAAAGTGGCAGGGGCATTCCTCATCCCGAATGGCATCACCGTGGACTCGTACAGTCCAAATGGGGTAATAAAGGCAGAGCGTTCCCTGGCCTTGCGAGTCAGGGGGATCTGCCAATATCCCCGGCTCAGGTCCATGATGGTCAGGTACTGAGCCCCGGCCAACTGATCGAGCAGGTCATCGATGCGTGGCATTGGGTACGCATCGGCGACCGTGACAGCATTGAGCCCCCTGTAGTCCACGCAGAACCGAGTGGTTCGGTCCTTCTTAGGGACGAGGACTACAGGCGAGGCCCAAGCGCTGTTGGATGCCTGGATCACCCCCAGCTTCAGCATCTCGTCAATCTCCTGGCGCATGTGTTGCTGCACCTCCAGGGAGACCCGATATGCTGAACGCCGGATCGGGGGATGATCCCCAGTGTCCACGTGATGGACAGCCAAGTCAGTCCTTCCGGGCTGGTTGGTAAACAACCCCCGGAAGGGGAGGAGGGTGGCCCACAGCTGGGACCGTTGGTCTTCCAAGAGCTGGTGGCCAACCTCCACATCCTCAATGGATCCGCCTGCCCTAACCTGGGCTAGCATATCCAAGAGGGTTTCCGCTTCTCCCTCCTCGGGCAGGTTGCACACGGGGAGCGCACATGCCTCCCGCTCATGATGTGCCTTCATCATGTTCACATGGAAGGGCTTCCGCCTTCCACGGGCAGGGTCCAGGGTGACCAGGTACGTTACAGGGTTGAGCTGCTGGTACACGAGGTATGGGCCTTCCCAGGCTGCCTGAAGCTTGTCCTGTGGTACGGGGACCAGTACCCACACCTTTTGACCCACTTGGTAGGTCCTCTCACAAGCGTTCTGGTCGTACCAACGCTTCTGATCGGCCTGGGCTTGAGCCATATTGTCGTGTACCAGTTGCGTCAAGGCCTGCATTTTGTCCCGGAAGCGCATGACATACTCGATAACCGACACTCCAGGGGTGGCCAAATCCCCTTCCCAAGCCTCTTTCACCAGAGCCAGGGGGCCCCGCACACGTCGCCCGTACAGGAGCTCAAACGGTGAGAATCCTGTTGAGGCCTGTGGAACCTCCCGGTAAGCAAATAACAGGTGTGGGAGATACCGCTCCCAGTCACGCCCATGGGAGTCGACCAACATCTTAAGCATCTGCTTTAAGGTGCCATTGAACCGCTCGCACAGGCCATTAGTCTGTGGATGGTACGGGCTGGCCACCAGATGTCGCACCTGGACTTGCTTACAGAGGGCCTCCATCAGCTGGGACATGAATTGGGTCCCCCGGTCAGTGAGCATTTCCTGGGGAAAACCCACTCGGGAGAAAATCTCCAGCAATGCGGTGGCCACCTTGTCAGCCCGAATGGACGACAAGGCCACTGCTTCTGGGTACCGGGTGGCATAGTCCACTACCGTCAGTATGAAGCGTTTCCCGGAGCTGCTGGGGATGGCCAGCGGGCCGACCAGATCCACAGCCACCCTCCTGAAAGGCTCATCGATGATGGGCAGAGATACCAGTGGGGCTTTGGGGCGTGGCCCCGCCTTCCCCACTCTCTGACAGGTTTCACACGAACGGCAGTAGGCAGCCACATCGGCCCCCATTTTTGGCCAGTAGAAATGCTGGTTTAACCTGGCCTTGGTCTTAGCGATCCCTAGGTGTCCGGCCATCGGAATCTCATGTGCGATCCGCAACAACTCCGTCCGGAACGGATAGGGTACCACCAACTGTCGGTCCCTGGGCCACGCCTCCGGTGAACCCTGCTGGACCGTGGCCCGGTACAGCCGTCCTTGGTCCCAGACCACTCGCTCCGGGTCCGAGTCCGAGGGAGGCTGTGCCGCCTGCTCCTTAAGAGCTTTCAGGCTGTCATCAGCTTCTAACGCTGCCTGAAACCCCTGACTAGATGTGGCCAGAATCGACGAGACTGTCACATCTTCAGTCAGTACCCCGGGACCTGTGTCCTGGCCTCCACCTGACTCGGCTGCCACTTGGTCAGAAGGGGAAGAGCTATCGGACCTCCGGGAGGCCCCTTGGCTTCCAGCACTCCCACTGCGGGTGACAGCGGCCACAGCCGCTGCGACCGTGGGTCGTGCCTGCTCCTCCTCCGTTCCTGACCAAGTCGCCGGTTCAGGCAGACCGACCTGGCTTCCTGACACCCCGGTTGTGGGGGAACCATGCACCGAGATCTTACCTGGGAGCACTTCCGCTCCTGGACCGGCCCCAATCTCACCTGCCTGTTCCCCTCCTGCAGCAACAGAACCCCGCTGTGAAATCTCTGGGGACCCCACATTTGCTGTGGTAGCCCCCACCCCACACACTGGTCCTCCCCCTGCAGCACCCTGCTCTCTGCTTATCCCTGCAGAGGGCAGCAGATCCCAGCTCACAGGCTGATTACTTGTAGAGGCATTGTCACACCTTTCTCTGACCCCCTCCCCTGTCACAGCTGCAGCTGTGTGTGTGTCTATGGTGTCTATGCAAGCAGAAATATCAGAGTTCACTCCCTCCTCCCTTACATCATTCATAGATAACACATTAACATTGTCCGGAGGCATGTCAGTACTGGCTGAAGGTTCAGCCCTTGGTTGGGGCCCAAACTGGGAGGTTATCTGCCCCAAATCTGTCCCAAGTAGCACGTTTGCGGGGATCCGATCAGTTACCCCCACCTCCCTCACCCCTCGCCCTGCGCCCCAGTCCACATAAATGTCAGCAACAGGCAGCGCCGGGTCAATGCCTCCAATCCCGGAGACAGCGAGGGTTTTTCCAGGGATCAAGTCTTGGGGGGACACCATCTCAGGCCGCACCAGAGTCACCTCCGAGGCGCTGTCTCGCAGTCCTATGGTCACAGACCGGCCGACGGTGACAGGTTGGAAGCTGTCCAGGGACCTACCACCACCCCCACCCACACAATACACCTTGGGCGGCCCTGGGGACGGAGCCGGGGCCTTGGGACGCTGAGGGCACATGGCCTTGAAGTGTCCAGGTAGGTTGCACTGGTGGCACCGTCTTGGTTCTGCCACGGGCCTGGAGAGGGGAGTTGAGGGGGACACCCCCTGCAGTCTAGGGGCAGGTGGGGCAGTCGCAGAATTCATCTTACCCCCTCTCCAGGTGCTGCTGGTGGCTGCTCTCCTGGCTTCCGGAGCCCGATTGTTGGTGTAGTCATCGGCCAGGGCAGCTGTAGCCGTGGACCCCTTTGGCTTCTGGTCTCGGATGAACTGGCGGAGATCCTCAGGGCAGTTCCACAAGAGTTGCTCCGTGATGAACAAGTCCAGGATCTCCGGTCCGGTGGAAAGCTGCAGGCCTTGGGTCCAGTGGTCGGCAGCTCGGGCAAGTGCCCGCCTGTGGTCAGCCCAGGAGTCCTTTGGTCCCTTCTGTAGGCTCCGGAACTTCTTGCGGTAGGACTCTGGGGTGAGGTTGTACTGTTGGATCAGGGCCCGCTTGATGGTGTCGTAGCCCTGATCTGCCTCAGCAGGCAAGTCCCCAAGGATATCCAGGGCCTTACCCCTTAAACGGGGGGTCAGGTATTTGGCCCACTGCTCCTTGTCCAGATGGTGCTGCAAGCAAGTCCGTTCAAAAGCAGTCAAGAAAGAGTCCAAGTCTCCATCCTTCTCCAGCACTGGGAAGTCCTCAACACGGACCTTTGGAAGTTTGGTGTCTTGAAGGTCACGTGTGGCTGATGAGGGCCGGAGCTGAGCTAGCTGCAGCTGGTGGTCACGGTCTGCCTGTTGCCGTCGCTCCGCAGCCTCACGCTCTGCCTGGCGCTCTTCACGCGCTGCCTGCCGCTCTGCCCTGCGCTCTGCCAGGAGTTCCTTGTAGCCCTCCTGGTCTCCAGCCTGGAGAAGGGCCATAGCCATTTGAAGAAGGCTATCCGAGCCTCCCAGGCTCGGTGGAATGGCACGTGGTGATCTGCGGCCCGCTGCGGAGCCTGGTGCTTCACTGTCCATTGCAGAGCGGAGGGCTGGCATCTGGCTCGTTGAGGACCCTTGGGTGAGCTGCTCCTCATCTTGTCCATAATTGCTAGGTTGTGCAATGTCCTCTGCAGAGCTGTTTTCTGGCGTCGAGCTCCTGGAGGACTCGTGGGCAACCTCCTCATTACTGTCCACAGCACCGTCCTCCCTCTCTTCGGCTCCTGCCTTAGCATTGGCCAGTTGCATAGCTCTGCTCCTGGTGCCATCAGCCATTCTTGCAGACTTTTGGTCACTGACACAGAACTGACACCTGATGCCTCCACACACCTTACAGTATCTGCACTCTGACACTCTAGTGTTGAGCTGGTCTGAAGACCCCAGCAGCCACAGCTGCTGCAGGCAGTCTTTAGTGTCTGGGAGTATGGGTCTCACACTCACACACACTATTATCTCGATCCCACCGCTATGCCACCAATATGTCACAAACCACCGGGGGGGTCACTCAGAAATCCCCCGCGCTGGCTACCAGTACGTCACAATCGGGGGGTAACAAGTGGGGGTCACCCCTCCTTTATACCTCCCGACCGACAGACAGAGCACGTGACGCGCTCTCTAGCGCCCCTCTTATAGTCAGGCCAATTATGGAATTGCCCGACCATAAGCAAGGAGGCCGCTATACTACTTATGCCGATTATTGAAGGGTCCCCGGTGAGAGTAAGGTATATATTCCCCCGACCTCCGCGGGCGGAATATATAAAATCTCCCCGAATCTCACTGGCCTCCCTACCATAATCCTTGGCACAATTCGCTGCCACCAACCGATTTACGGTAACTATTAGCCGAACACACAGACGTGGGATTCAAGATCGAGATAACAGAACAGCCCAAGATTAATTATATAATTTAATCAGCCTAAAGCACACTAGAAACTACAATATATACAATAGGGAATCTACAGAATATACATATGTCAGAGTACAGTTACAATCAAAGCATGGGTTACAAACAGGCATACACAGTTCCAGCAGTTACCTTGTTGCGTCTGGCCACAGGGGGGCGCTGTACCCAGGTTTCTAGGATCCTTCCCGCAGATGTTTCCTACACGTGCCCCCAGCGAAAAGAACACTGGAAAATGGCCGAAGTAGGGTTATCAACCTGGACAAATCCAGGTCCCCTCCTACCTTCGTGACCTCAGAGGGAGCACTGCTCCACCCCTGGCTGGAGTTATGGACAAAATCCACAACATGGAATATGGCCATAACTTGGCCTGGGAGCGTCGTAGGCGGACGCCAATGCTCTCATTGTGACAGTTATGAATTTAGCTACAGAATGAGGGGACTCATGACCTGTCTGCCAGTTCCCCATTGGCTGATATCACGCCTGGGGCATTTCCCAATGTCCTGCTCCCATAAAAAGGGTGTGCCGGCATCGTCCGCATGCGGAGACACCATTTTTATGGTTGCCATATTTATCGGAAATATGGCTTGCGAGATATGAACCATTTTTTACTGGAGTCGTTCTGTCTAGCTAGTTCCATAGCCTTGCTAATGAGATACAACTCTTGTTACAGGGTGACGGCAGGGAGTCATCCTGTGTCCATTGTTCCCACACCACCTCATTTCCATATCACAGGACATGGCCATGGAGGTGTAAGTGGAACACTGAGAACAAGAAGGGAGGGGGCACTGCCAGGGAGTGATGAGGGATTATGACTGGAGTCATAATTCATCTTCATATCCCGGGATTTGCCTCACAAATAGACCTTGATGTGTGCAAAAAATACAATATTTATTTATTTATAAAGGGTGGCAAAATACTCACAATTTTTTAAAATCATTTAAAATCAGACATAAACACTAAACACTGCCTCCAACATGGGACATATGAATTGCATAGACAAGCATATTGAGGATAAACACAACAATACTGCCCCCTATCTGGGTATTCTTATACAAAATCAAGTATATACTCCATCTATGCTAAAAATGTGCTTGTATTGCATCACGTTGTTACTGGATATCCTGAGACTGTCACCAAATGGTATATAACAAAGGCTAAACTAGCCAAAAATAAAAAAATAACAATGAGTCCAAACAGTCACTAAGGAAGGTTACCAAAAACTACAATACAAGGTCCCGGAGTCACAGTGTGAGAGCCCGACGCGTTAGGCTAGTCACGCTGGCTTCATCAGGAGACTCACTGCTGGTGCCGCCGCTGCGGTCTTACCGACCGCCAGCCCTTTAAATACCCACATGCGCAGCATGCACGTACCAATGAGCTCTCTCGCTGGCAAGTGCCAGCGTGCTTAGGACTTACTTTGTGGGCGGGTTTAGCACTCTGCGCTTTCTTCCCACAGCAGCTTCACCACTTACAGCATTGTGTGCCTGCTCTCCAGTGCTGTGTGCCCACTCTCTGATGCTCTTCGCCCCCTCCAGTGCTGTTTGCAGCTCCCAGTGCTGTGTGCAGCCTCCCCAATCATGTGTATCACCCCCAGTGTTGTTTCTTCCAGTGCTGTGTATCACCCCAAGTGTTGTGTAGCCCCTACTGATGTCTGTGCTCCGCAAGTCCTGTCCGTGCCCCCAAGTCTCCTCTTAGTGATGTCTGTGCCTCCCCTTAGTGATGTCTGTGCCTCCCCTTAGTGATGTTGGTGCCTCCCTAGTGCTCTCCGTGCCCCCTAGAGATGTGTGCTCCCTGAGTGATGTCTGTGTCTGTGCCCCACAGCAATGCTTATGCCACCCAGTGACTTAGCAAGAGATGCTGGGGCACAGACATCACTATGTATATGTCCCCAACATTTCCTGTCATGTGCATGCCCCCAGCTCCTTCTGTCATGTATATGCCCCCAGCCCTGCCTGTCATGTATATGCCTCATCCCCTCCTGTCATGTATATGCCCCAGCCCTTCCTATCATGCATATGTTCCCAACTGCCTGTCACGTGCATGCCCCCAGCCCCGCCTGTCACGTGTATGCCCCCTGCCCCGCCTGTCACGTGTATGCCCCCTGCCCCGCCTGTCACGTGTATGCCCCCTGCCCCGCCTGTCACGTGTATGCCCCCTGCCCCGCCTGTCACGTGTATGCCCCCTGCCCCGCCTGTCACGTGTATGCCCCCTGCCCCGCCTGTCACGTGTATGCCCCCTGCCCCGCCTGTCACGTGTATGCCCCCTGCCCCGCCTGTCACGTGTATGCCCCCTGCCCCGCCTGTCACGTGTATGCCCCCTGCCCCGCCTGTCACGTGTATGCCCCCTGCCCCGCCTGTCACGTGTATGATGACCCCTGCCCCTCCTGTGATACATACATCACATTGAAGATGCTGAGGGAATACATATCACAGGAGAGACTGTGCCATATACCTCACAGGAGGGGCTGGGAGCATATACCTCACGGGAGGGGCTGGGAGCATATACCTCACGGGAGAGGCTGGGAGCATATATCTTACGGGAGGGGCTGGGAGCATATATCTCACGGGAGGGGCTTGAAGAATATGTCATAGGAGGGGCTGGGGCATGTATATATATCACAGGAGGGGCTGGGGCATATATATATCACAGGAGGGGCTAGGGCATATGCATCACAGGAGGGGCTGGAAGCAAATACATCACAGGAGAGGCTAGGAACATATACATTCCTTTTTTCCATAACCTTTCTTCCTTGATGAAGTAACTTGATTGTTTGCTGTATTGTACCTCCCAACAATGCATTCCATATTTTTGTACAAGTTAAAAGATCACCAATGTTTTACTCTAAAATGTCCTACATAAAATCGGAATAAGAGCTGCTTATTTGCTATTGAATTATAAAAACAATCCAAACAAAAAAACTTTTTGTAGGGTATCATATAATTAAAAAAGCCATCCCATGAACTTTTTTTTCTAAATCCGTGTATTTGTGCATGTAGTGGTAGTGTATGTACTAATATACTCACCTACTGTCTCTTTCTCCAGTATCTAGCACTGCTCTGCTCCTCTTTTCAGTGATGTCATCGCTCCTCAGACTCCTCGGATTCTCTTTACTCTATGCAAGAGTTTGAACTCTTTTATAGGGTAAGTCTATTGAACCTTGTTTTGATTTTTCATAGACTTTTATTGTAAAATCAACATCCGGGATCAAGTGCAGTGTGAGCTGGAAAGTCTGCAGCGCGGCAACATCACTCAGAAGAGGAGCAGAATAGTGCTGGATACTGGAAAAGGCAGTGGTAGGTAAGTATATTAGTACTTACACTGCACTACATGCGTAATATTAAAGAAGCACTCTCACTAACATTTTTTGTTAAATGTGTGTGTGTGCGCATGTAAGGGCTCACTCATAGCACCGTATAACATGGACGAGTGCTATCCAATGTTTTATCGGATTGCACTCATGGGATAGTGACAATCCGTGTTTTTTTTTATTCTCATGCCGGCGTTATTGATTAACTCAAACTGTATATTACTGCCTGAGCAGCTCAGCAATGTTCTCACTGGCAGGATGCTCTTCTGACCCGAGCGTGAGGAGCGCCGCTGTCCAGTTAGAGCATTGTACTTTGATCCACAAGCCGTACTATAACAATCTGAGTGAATAACTGACACCCGTCACAGAAGGGTGGGTGGAAGAATAGGGGTGAATATTCAATTACTGACACCGACAGAGGCGTGGGTGAGATAATGGGCTTGAAGAGGGGTGAATATTCATTCCATTAACTAACCAGCATGTGACTATAAAATTCCAGGGCTTACAGCAACGTACACTAATAAAACTTAGATATCCTAAAAGGGCTGCCCAAGCCCTATTTCAGGATGTGATTGGTATGATGATCCTCCACTAGGGCTTATTTTTGGAGTAGGACTTATATTTTAAGCATGCTCCCAAAAAGGCTGAAAAATACTGCTAGGGCTTATTTTTGTATAGGTCTTATTTTCGGGGAGACACGGAATATGAGCACACACCGTACATACACATATACGTTTAGGCTGGAGCCACACAGGGACTACTGCGATCCTCACATGACACGCGGCTCGTGCTGGCAGCACAGCGAGAGCCGAGTGTCATGCGAGTGTGGCGCCCTGGACAAGCCAGGTCGTCACAGGTACTGCAACACACCCCACACCCCGAGATAGGCACACCAGTCACACACAAATCCTTGTTGCCTCCTTCCAGGGGCAGATGTCCACACCAGGTGGGGTGGAGCCAGGTGGTTGTCCCCACCCACTGAGGAGTTCACAGTCCTGAAGGCGGGAAAGGAAGTCAGTTGAGATCTGAGTAGGAGTCAGGAGAGGAGTGAAGTAGTGGTAGAGGAGCAGACTGACCGTGTCCGGGTACGTGGCCCGGGCACCAAGAGCAATGTTGGCAGACGGTGGTGGCCGTCTGCAGGAGAGGCCGATTGACGCGGAACCGTAGGACCGGGGACGGGCGGTGGCCCGCCGGTACCGAACCGGGGAGCGAAGAGAGGCCAGCACAAATTGGCAGGGCTTACGGACCCCGACCAGGCTTGGAGTCGCCGTTAAACCGGTCAAATCCGTTAGCGACCGGAACCTCCGGGGTTTCCTAGCAGCAAAGACCTGACTGAAGGCAACCGTCCAAACCGAGAAAGGGAAATACAGCTACCGCCACAGCTAGAATTCCCAGGGCCAGAGCCTGCGGGCAAAAGGGGCTCCTCCGGCACCTATCCAAGCTGGAGAGCGGGTTACCGGTGGGAAGCCATCGGGACCGAAGATACACAACAGGTGCAGGGAAAGGCAGCCACCACCAACCTTCCGGGGGTAACCACAGCAGCTGGCTGTGGGACCCGTCCATCCAGCCGTTTGTTTTACCGGAGACTCTGTATCCATTCTTGGCTGAGTGAGTACCACCGTGCCATCTGGCACCGCGCTGCCCCCGCGACCCTGCACCTCGCCAACCCTGCCTCCCCGACACCTCACCGGGCCCCGGGACCACCAACCCCCCTACCCACGGAGGGGAGAGAACCATCTCGGCTGCTCCCTGTCATCGCTCCCGGGATCCCCGTCCAGAGCAGCGGTGGTGTCCCAACCTCGCCACAAACCGTGGGTGGCGTCACGGACCAACTCCCCAAACCCAAACTACCCCTTTCACTCACGGGCGAGGAGCGCCGCTCGAGTCCCCGGATCCGGCCCACCGCTTGAGCCACCGAGCAGTAGCAGCAGCAGCGCCGGACCGAGTGTGGTGAGCGCAGCACCCTCCCCGACCGCGACACGAGTGTCGCTGCGACTGAGGTCCGATCATGCAATCGGACCACAGCTGCGGGGGGCAGGCCGGCTCTGAGGAGGGGAAGACCGGCGTTGCGGAGTGGAGGGAGTGATTTCTCTCCCTCTGTCCTCTGTTGTCGGCTATTCCCATTCTTGCTCTGCACTCGCATTACACCGGTGTACCGTGAGTGCAGTGCGATTTTTTTTTTTTTTTTTTTTTTTTTTTTTTTCTCTCGCCCCATAGGCTTGAATGGGTGCGAGAGAAACAAGGATCGGATCGCATTACAATCGAAGCATGCTGCGACTGTTTTCTCGGTCCAATTAGGGTGAGAAAATAATAGCTCATGGGGGCTAGGACATAGCGATATGTTTTATCGCATTCCACTCGCTCCGATTTTCATGCCATGCGGCTTAGGCCTTAGTGAAAAAATAGATGGGCTTCCATCAGTGATTTGCAAGTTCATGTTTTTCAGCTCTTGTAAAACAACAAGTCTAATCAAACTGACTTGGCATGCTGGGGCTTGTAGTGTCATAACAGATCCACAGTGTGAACGTTTGTGTGTAAACAGCCAAGCAAAAATATTTTGGAAACATTTGCCTCCTTTATTGAATATGGAAACTGCTACACAATGAAATGCCTCATTAGACAGAGGGGGAATGTGTTCTGTTTTCCAGCAGTTGTGTTCTCCGGTGCAGGTAACTTCTATACAAGGCCACTGGGAAAGTGTCCTGGAGGCAGACAGGAAGCCATAGTGCAAGTTACAACAGTTTCAATTGTTCTTGCTACAAAGTAAGCTTCACACGATTGTCCTGAAGGAAACAAATCAGTCACTAAAATATTCAAAAAATATGAAAAAGAAACAACATTATCTGAGTTGCAGACCGCACAATAGTAAGGCTGGTTTCACACTACGTCTTTTTAACATCCGCTGAAAACGTTTTTTTAGCGGAAGTACGGATCCTGCTTTTACAGCAAATAACGTATGCAAACGCATATGTTATTTTGCAGGATCCTGCACTGGATGTTAGGGGCAGGCAAAGGAGTCATGTGATCGGGATTGAGGGGAGCTAGACTGGGAGCCGGCTTCTGACAGCTGCATACGCTGGTAACCAAGGTAAACATCGGCCTTGGATACCCGATATTTACCTTGGTTACGAGTGTCTGCAGCTGCTAGGAGCAGGGCTGCGTGCACATAGCACAGCCGGGCTGCGTGCACATAGCAGAGCCGGGCTGCGTGCACATAGCAGAGCCGGGCTGCGTGCACATAGCAGAGCCGGGCTGCGTGCACATAGCAGAGCCGGGCTGCGTGCACATAGCAGAGCCGGGCTGCGTGCACATAGCACAGCCGGGCTGCGTGCACATAGCAGAGCCGGGCTGCGTGCACATAGCAGAGCCGGGCTGCGTGCACATAGCAGAGCCGGGCTGCGTGCACATAGCACAGCCGGGCTGCGTGCACATAGCAGAGCCGGGCTGCGTGCACATAGCACAGCCGGGCTGCGTGCACATAGCACAGCCGGGCTGCGTGCACATAGCACAGCCGGGCTGCGTGCACATAGCACAGCCGGGCTGCGTGCACATAGCACAGCCGGGCTGCGTGCACATAGCACAGCCGGGCTGCGTGCACATAGCACAGCCGGGCTGCGTGCACATAGCACAGCCGGGCTGCGTGCACATAGCACAGCCGGGCTGCGTGCACATAGCACAGCCGGGCTGCGTGCACATAGCACAGCCGGGCTGCGTGCACATAGCACAGCCGGGCTGCGTGCACATAGCACAGCCGGGCTGCGTGCACATAGGAGAGAGAGAGAGAGAGAGAGAGAGAGAGAGAGAGAGAGAGAGAGAGAGAGAGAGAGAGAGAGAGACTTCGTTTACCGGGCATGCTCACTACAGAATCAGGATCCTGTCATAACGCAACTGAACAACTTTTGGTAGGCAGGATCCAGCACTCATTGACATGCATTGCAGCTCGCGGCGCAATGTCAAGGATCCTGTGACATACGTTAATTTAACAAAGCCAAAAAACGCTACATGTTGCGTTTTTGAAACATGTTAAATTAACGCAAAATGACGGATCCTGCGTCTAACGGACGCAAACGAATGCAAACGGAAGTGGACGTGAGTCCATTGAAAATGCATTAAACACAAAACGGATTTGCACAGGATCCGTACTTCCGTTAAAAAAAACGTTTTCAACGGATGTTAAAAAGACGTAGTGTGAAACCAGCCTTAGTAAAGTGAATTGAGTGAGGACCTCGGCTGTAATGTCAGTTCCTTGTAACTTTTTCCTACTCAGATAACCTTGGGATGTGATAATTACTAATGGAGAGCGCTGATTGTTTTGGCATGCAATTCTTAACCTGATTTTAACTTGGCAAAGGAATTTTAGTTCATAAGTAACAACACAAACAGGTCCTGTGGCCGGAGGATAAAGCCTCATTAACGGCTAATCACCTCTATCCCAGTCATGCTTTCAGGCTAGCTCTAGTAGTCCAAGTGGTGGCCTTTGTTGCATATATTCTGTATTTTCATAGCACCTTCAATATTCCTCCATTATATTTTAACTTCCTTGATACACTGAATAGAGGCGCATTATTTTTGTAATAGAAATATGTAGAAAGCTTCTACCTTTTTAAAATACTTCCAAGATCTTGGAAGTGGGAGTATTAACCCCTTCACAACCGGCCGATTTTTCACTTTCCGTTTTTTTTTTTTCTGAGAGACGTAACTTTTTTATTTTTCAGTCAATATGGTCATGTGAGGGCTCATTTTTTGCGGAACAAGCTGTACTTTTAAATGAATCCATCAGTTTTACCATATAATGTACTGGAAAACGGCAAAAAAATTCCAAATGCAGAAAAATTGCAAAAAAAGGGCAATAGCACTATTGTTTTTGAGATATTTTATTCACTGTGTTCACTATATGGTAAAACAGATGTGTGGGTGTGATGCCTCAGGTCAGTGCGAGTTCGTAGACACCAAACATGTATAGGTTTACTTTTATATAAGGGGTTAAAAAAATCGGAAGTTTGTCCGAAAAAAGTGGCGCACTTTTTTCGCCATATTCTGTGGCCCGTAGCGTTCTCATTTTTCGGGATCTATGGCTCAGTGCTTATTTTTTTGCGTCTCGAGCTGACATTTTTAACGGTACAATTTTTGTGCATATGCTAAGTTTTGATCGCCTCTTATTGCATTTTGCACAAAAGTTGTGACGACAAAAAAAGTCGTTTTGGCGTTTAGAATTTTTTTGCCGCTACGCCGTATACTGATCAGATTAATTAATTTTATATTTTGATAGATCGGGCGTTTCTGAACACGGCGATACCAAATGTGTGTATATTTTTTTTTAACTCTTTAATTTTCAATGGTGCGAATGGGGGGTGATTTGAACTTTTTAGGTTTTTTGTTTTTTTTTTTCATTTTTTAAAACTTTTTTTAACTCTTTTTTTTTTTTTTTTTTAATTTTACTAGTCCCCCTAGGGGGCTATTGGGATCAGCAGTCCGATCGCTCTGCACTCTGCTGATCACAGCTACATAGCTGTAAACAGCAGATACGCTCACTTTCTTTTTCACTGTGCCGCGGACACAGCAAAAGTGAAAGCAATTCATGTGTAGTACAGGAGTCATCACATGACTCTGTGCTACCATGACAACTACCGAAAGTCACGTGATCACGTCACGTGACTTCCGGTATTCCGGCGGTAAGTAAAAGTTTACCGCGATTGCGCTTATAATGGCGCTGTCACATATTGACAGCGCCATTTAAGGGGTTAAACGGCACGAGCAGATAACTATTCTGCTCGTGCCTAGCAGGCACACATCTCAGCTGTGAAAATCAGCTGAGATTTGCGCCGATCGCAGCATGCTGCCGCCGGCAGACCGCGGGCAGTAATGTTATGACCGCTAGGATGTCATTTTACGGCCCGCGGTCGTTAAGGGGTTAGAAGAAATAAGGTTTTGCACAAAACCATACACAGTTCCTCGAAGATAATTAGTAATCAACTAATATACAAAACAACTGTGTACAATAAAACATAGAATATTCAGAAGTGCCTAATGCACCCTACCCAGTGGCGTAACGTGAAGCCTGTGGGCCCCAATGCAAAATCTCCAATAGGGCCCCCGACTGTCAGCGCTCGTTCTAGTCTTCTCATGTGAGCAAAAGGTAACCATTGGGCCAGTTTAGTCTCCAGAACCCAGGTGGAACTGCAGCATCTACACCCACTATAATTACACCCCTCAGCGTACCTAAAAACAAAGTTACATAGTTACATAGGTTGGAAAAAAGACCTAGGTCCATCTAGTTCAACCTTCCTCCACCAATTATACATTTTGTCATTAAGTCACTTATAACCGACAATATTGTGTATACTGAGGACATCATCCAGCTCTTTTTTTAAAAGCTGTTAGGCCACGTGTGCACATTGCGTTTTTTCTTGCGTATTGGTTGCGTTTTAAACTGCACTGTGTCATTGACAGAATGCATGCGTTTTCCTTCCCCAGCAAAGTCTATGATAAATCAGAAATTCCATCCGCACGTTGCTTTTTTTCGGTAGCGTTTTGTTTGACAAATATTTTTGTCAAAATCGTTACTTAAAAATAAGCAACATGTCACATCTTCATTGCGTTTTGTGAACATTTTCCACCCATTGAAATGAATGGGGTGTGTCAAAACGCAACCAAAATGTTTGGCTGTGCGCTTGCACTGCCTTTGGGTTGCATTTTGGATGCATTTTTGTCAACAAAAACGCAGGTCACCAACTTTTCTCCATTTTCTCTCTGTCTCTGCTTCATACTCACCGATAACCGGCGCTGCTGTCACACTGCTCCCGCGGCCTCTTCTGCTTCTGAAAGTGCCGGCAGCTCATTAGGCTCATCTCATATTAAGTGCATCCCCTGCCCACCAGCACCTATAATTGGTTGCAGTCAGATACGCCCCCACGCTTAGTGACAGCTGTCAGACTGATACCAATCACAGCCTCCGGTGGGCGGGTCTATATCGTACCGTACAATAAATAAATTTAAAAAACAGCATGCGGTCCGTCCCAATTTTGATACCCAGCCAAGATAAAGCCTCACAGCTGGGGGTGGCATTCTCAGACTGGGGAGACCCATGTTAGTGGGAGCACCCCAGGCTAAAAATATCAGCCAGCAGCCGCCCGAAATTGCTGCATCCATTAAATGCGACAGTCCAGGGAGTTTACCCGACTTATCCCGAATACCCTGGTGCGGTGGCAATCAGGGTAATAAGGAGTTAATGGCAGCCCACAGCAGCTACCAAGTCCTAGCTTAGTGATGGCAGGCGTCTGAGACGCCCCCTCATCGCTAATCTGTAAGTGAAAGTAAATAAACATGAGCACCGAAAAATCCTTTATTTGAAAAGAGACAAAAAATCCACCCCCTTTCACCACTTTAACCCCCCAAACTCTCCTCCAGATCTGACTTTATTCACACGAGGTTCCACGACGCTTCCAGCACTGCTACATCTGACACTCACAGCAAGCACCATAGAACAAGATTGCTCACTGTGAGCTCCACACAGCAACTGAAGTGAGTCGTGTTATAAGCGGTGATCTCACTCAGCTGTAGTCCTTCACCTGTGACGGCAAATCAGGCTGCAACACAGAGACAGTCGCACGAGGAGAATGAACTCGGGTGAACCTCTGATGTCACAGCTTCGAGACCAGCATTACTGCCTGTGTCGCGGCACTAACATCAGAGGTTCACCGAGTTAATTCTCATCGTGCGGCTCTGTCTGTCTGCTGTCAGCGGCTAGTCATGCTCTATGGTGCTGCTGTGACAGGACAAGGATATAGCAGAGCTGAATCGCCGTAGGACCTCGTGTGGATTACTTCGGACCTGCAGGAGTGTTTAGGGGTTAATAAAGTAGTGAAACATGGTATTTTTTGTATTTTATTCCAAATAAAGGATTTTAGGGGTGCATGTGTTTTATTTTCTTTCACTTAGAGATTAGTGAGGGGGCAGGGTCTCAGTAGGAAAATGGTTAATAGCAGCAATGAGTGCAAACTGGGACTTGTGGAGAGGAAATGGTTAATCACATGATAGATGCATAGCATAGACAAACTAGAGACTTGTTTGATAAAATGTGTGACCTTGATTGCAGAGCCAGGTGTGAACCACACTTAGAACAGTTGTGAGAAGTTGGTAACTTGCTTGCTGAGAGGTAGATGTGGACAACACATAATAAGCTGGACTGAGCTTGAAAATAATGCTGGTTGTAGAATAGAAGTTAGGAGCAGCAAACTCCTGACAAATTTGATATAACTGTTCAAGGTTTAATACCCAAGAACCTGACAGAGATGTTTGTCAGGTTACCTGACAAAACTTTGTATGGAAAGACAGACGGTGATAAGAGAAAGGGAGCAATGATTGGTGCTGGAGCCGGGACAGATGAGCATCACAATCAATATAATCGGAAATACTGTATGTCTCTTGGTTTGTTTTAAAATATGCTGAATATATGTTAATACATGTCAGCATGACGTAGTTTTGAGATTTCTTGTTTTCCTGGTCTAAAAAAAAGGTTTGCAGTTGCTCTATGGGACTGCAAACTGCAAAATCCTGACAGCTTGCAATGTGCACACTAGCATGGTTATGCAGCCTTAGGATATGTGCACACGTTGAGTAATTCACATCCAAAAATTTCTGCACCATTTTTACATCTCTTGGCAGGAGAAATGGAGAAGCAAAAAACACATTTTGCCTCGTTTTTGATTAGTTTTTGCTTAGGTTTTTCCCTTGTGTTTATCTAGCATTTTTGGACACCAGTGAGTGCTATAGAGATAATAGACAGAGCTAGATAACATATATAAATAGATAGATATAGACAGAAAAATAGACCTATAATTCCACAACCCGACGGTATATAATAAAACTGCTCCCTGTGGTGTTTATTGAACAGCTTTTTATGATTAAATAAATTAATAAAAAAAACAATGTGGGACCCCCCCTATTTTTGATAAATCAGCAAAGGTAAAGCAGACAGTCGCAAGCTGATATTATCAGGCTGGGCAGGCCCATGGCTATTGGGACCTACCCAGCCTAAAAATACCAGCCTGCAGCCACCCCAGAAATGACGTATCACATTACATGGAAAGTGAATCTGTCAGTAGGATGAACTCTCCTAAGCCATCTATATGGGCATGTAAGTAATAGGAAACTGAATAAAATGATACCTTTTATACCTTTTATCTGCAATCTGATGTCTTATTCAAGAATGCCATGTTTTTCTTATATGTAAATAAGCTATTCCAGGCTATAGGGTGGATACAGATCTCCTCCTCTAGTGTCTGCCTCCAGAGAAAATGTTTGCTAAAAGGGGGCAATACCAGTGTGAGACCGCAGAACTGACCTTTGTCTCCTTATAAACACATTTGCTGCAGCTCCCACAGCTGTGCTGTATTTCAACAATATTGCAGCCCTGTCTGCCTGTGAGATTGAAGCGGAGAGGCAGCAGCAGATATGTCTGTTATATTCATACACAGCTCTGCAGAGAGATCAGGAGAACTGAGAGCCGAGAGCGGCCATCACACACCACACTGGTAACTCTCCCTTCTTTTTTATATAAGCCCTAGAGGCAGATTCTCCTGCAGATCAGTGTCCGGCCCCCAGCCTGGAACAGCTCATTTACATATAAGAAAAATGTGGATTCCTCTGGAATAAGACATCAAGGTATTATTTTATGCCCATATTGATGGCTTAGGAGGGTTGAACCCAATGACGGATTCATTTTAGTGATCGGTAAAGGTCCTACCTATGAGACTTCCACTCATCCTGAGAAGGAAGTTGCTTGGAAGCAATCATTAGGTGATGACATTTCCTAGTGACATCACTTATTGAGGTGGCAATATGACTTTAATACATCGTAGTGTTGCCTCACCCACTGTACCTCCTAGTGTGCACCTTGCACCTCTCGATGCTCAATAGCAGATCTAATAGTTGAATTGGAGGGATACTTTAACCTAAAACCACCACTAGCCACCATCATTCACTGTTTGCTCCAAATCGGGATCCATTATTGGAATTTAAGAATATTTAATGGCGTGAGTGATTTCCTATAATTAATAGGATCATTCATACCTCTGCTCATATGGGACTTTCTTTTCTTTCTTCATCTGCTGGACGGCTTTTACATTTGTGACAAGGAAATTAAGTTCTCTTTAGTCCCCGGTGAGTCACAAACATCTGCTTGGTCTTACTTAAAAAAAAAAAAAAAGCTAAACACTGAAATTACCGTAGCTGAAATGAAGTATTCCTAAGGTGTTTATAGCGATTCAGAACTGATGTACTAATTATTTCTTACATTTCCTGTAGACCGGGCCTTAATGATGGACTTCCTATTAGTTATAGCAGATCTTGGCATTTATGTGATATGCAACTGTTTACAGTCATCTAAAGTTTAGTCTCATTACAGCTGAATAATGATTATTGGCGACTTCAAAAACGACTCCCTGGCTTGTTAATGATCACAAAGGTGAATATCTTGTTGCATATTACTGGTTTTCCCATTTACTGTGATCATTTGGCATGGCTAATATCCCCATTACAGCTCTAAGATGCAGTTACTAGACTGAACGTCTTAGCAGGTGGTACAGTTCCAATCGATCTTCTGCAATGTTTGCTTCCATCCATAAGTACACCATCATCCATGATTTGAAGCGTTGTGTGGCAATAAGGCTTTATTTCATGTTGTTTTGGCTTTGCAGCTGATTCTTTAATTAATGAGAAATTGTTAATTTTGCAATTGTGACGCCCTGGCGCCGCCAGGAGGTCACAGAAGAACACTACACCCCACACAACACCATCCTACACCAGGTTCCATCAGCCACAAAATCCTAGCAACCCCCCTCAGGGTAGGAAGGACACACCAGTGGGCAGGACCAGGCAGATTGGGAGCGCCCACCTATGGGTCTTGAGGGGAGGGAGCCAGTAGTTGTTTTCTAAGTGGGGTTGGAGAGTGTCTAAGTGACAGTGACGGAGAGAAGTTCAAGTGACTGCGCAAGGTCAAAGCTGAGCCTAGTGAAGGGCAGCCAGGGTAGTGGCCCTGGTCTACTGGCTAGGTGGAAAGCAGTGGACTATGTCCAAAGGCGACGGGAGTCCGGTCGCGGGAGATCCAGAGTGGACCAGGACAGCGTTGGAGCCCACTGGTACCAACAGCGGAGATCCGGTCTGGAAACCGTGCACAGGCTGGGTACCTGGACCCTAGTTAGAAGACAGTTGCAAGCCCCTTCCCTAATTATCCAGGCCGGGAGCAAGGTTCCAGACATTGTTCCAGAAGTGTTAGCCCAGATAGAGCGAAACGGCAGCCCACCGCGGGGGATAGGGTATCCACAAACACCCACTGAGATCCCAAGGGTCAGTTTTCGCGGGCACCTCTCCCAACCAGAACATACCGGGAGCGGACTTCCCCATTCCATACGAGGTCATCCAGAATAGAAGTAAAATAGAGTGCCGGAGGAAGGGACATTGGTACACCAGCCGGGTGTGGGAACGGAGTACACCTGGACGCGGCAGCCGGCCACTGACACCTTGGTTTATCAGCAGACTCGTGTACATTTATTCAACCGTGAGTACACCAACACCCTCTGGGGTGCATCACCACCAGCAGTCATCACCTCCCATGTTCTGGACACTGAGCCCCGGGGCATCCACCCCTACCCACAGAGGGGTTAACATCCAGCTGCCATCCCATCACCCCCAGGTACTCCCCAACAGCAGCGGTGGTACTCCACCTTACCACACACCGTGGGTGGCGTCACAAATTATCCACAGACAATACTCTGTGCATATTACGCCCCTTTTTATTTGAGTGTCCGCACGATCCCCTTGAGCCACTGCGGCACACAATCATATTTCCGTTCCTGGCCTATGCAGTGGATTTTTGTGTTTTTAGTATTGCAAATTAGGAAGTCTCAGGGAAAAAAAGTTAATAGTTAATACATTTGTTCAAAAAAAATATTATTCTGCCCTATTAAAGGAATGGTAGCGGCCAATTGTCAGGAATCGCGCACCCGTCTTATTCATTAGAACTGTCCCTGCAGGTATTGGTAGACAAGACTTCTCCAGCCTCACTTCTCAATACAGAGGTGAGCTGAGTTGGAATACCCCTACTAAAGACACAGCCTAATGATTTTGGTTTCACCAGTTGTGGTTATTTCTGACTTACTAACTGAAACATTTTTTTTTATCCACTTCATCATAGGGTACATGCCAATGATCTGGACCCGCTGCATCCTGAACGCACCAGGTCCTGACCTGTGGAGTTAAGAGTCTCCTCCGCAAGAGAACCCAACCCAACTCGTGCTCATGATTTGGGCTCGAGCAGTTGCGGTCTCTCTCTTTTATTCTCCCTGTGTATGTGCAGAATGCTTGTGACTCCACAGCAAACAATTGACATGCTGTGGCTTAGAAAGCTGCACCGCAGGTCATTTTACATCGCAGGACCAAGAAGCATGTGGAAAGATGAAATTACTTTTCATCTCCATGTTTTTAGCAGAGTCCTTAAGGTTTTCATGCAAAATTGACTGACATTTAAAACTGTTTGTAATTTCCTGCACTTGGACATAAGCCCAATTTCAGCTGCTAAAAAAACATCCCCAAAGTATAATGCTGCCTCCACCATGCTTCACTGTGGATATGGTGATGATGTACAGAGCTCGCTTTGCGCCAAATAAACCTTTTGGAATTGCTGCCAAAAAGTTCAACCTTTGTCTCATCAGACTATAACAAGATTTCCTACATGTTTTTGGCAGACTATAGCAGAGCTTTAATGCTTTTCCATATAGGAAACTGCTTCTGTCTTGTCATGCTACCCCACAGGCCAGACATATGAAGAATAGAGGAGACTGTTTTAACATGCAGTAAACACCCTGTAGTTGCCAGAAATTGACCACTTAATATTACTGTAAGCCCCTGGCAGCCTCCCGATCCAATTTTCTTTATGCAATTTTTGAGGGATGTACAGCTGTAGGTAATGATTTCTGTTTGTTTCTCAATGGAATTGTATATATTATTGGTGATATTAAAGGTGGAAAAAGTTCTGAAATGATTCCTCTTGTTCCAAAACCTGCCATTTTACCAAGGGTGTGTAGACTTTTTATATACACTTTAAGGCCTCCGACACACATCCGTGCCTCCGGTACGTGTTTGCCAGTTTTTTCACGTACCGGAGACACGTACACACATGGACCTAGGTATTCCTAATGGTTAGGACACACATAAGTATTTAGGAACGGAACGTGTGTCCGTTCTGTACTTACGTGTGTCCGTGTGTTCCATACGGCGGCATGTCCGTTATTCTCCAGCAGCACGGGTGTCACACGGCCCACACCCGTACAACACGGATGCGGGCCCACGTGACACGCGCCAGAGAAACACACGTCATGTTAAAAATAAAAAAAAACACATACTCTCCTCCACGAGCCCTGCAGTCTCTGCCGCGGCTGTCACCTGCATCCGTCCCCCAGTGAATTTGAACAACACATCTTCTTCACTGGGGGCCGGAAGCAGCGGGACGTGGCCTGTGCCAGAAACTGTCATTCAGCACCACAGACAGCTCCGGAAGAAGCAGGTAAGGCGGGACTTTCCGTTCTCCGTGTGTTATTACGTATAACACACGGAGAACACGTACGTGCCACAAACACGGCACACCACCCCTTTAACACGTACGTGAAAAAACGGTTCGTTTTTTTTCACGTGCGTGTGACAGAGGCCTAAGTGAAATTATTTAACTATTATAACCTGTTTAAGCAATCAGTGAGCTGGAAATCTCCTGCACGGAAGAACAATCAATGTATTACGGTAATTTCCCTTTCTCTTATTTTACATGGAATTGTGTTTATAAGTCTTTGCATCACACAATGTGTATGACACAATCACTTAGAGTTAATAATTCTAGATATGTATAATATAGAGGATTGTTAGTAATCTTATTTTAAAGTACCTCAGATAGCATTATAAGGCTTGATTTATATTACACAAACATCAAAATTTAGGAATTCATTAAAACTATAATTGCCTAATGTGCTGGTGAAATCATTAAACCGTAAAACATAATAATGATTAAAACCAATCTGGAGTCAAATAAATAGCATCCAACTCTAGAGCATGTCCTCTTCCTATAATATGCATACATAGATTTATAAGCCTCTAATTACTGTATATTTGTTTATCTGGGCCTGTGATGTTTCACTGGGGGCTTTGCCATTCAGGCTCTATTACATCTCACTGCTTTCAGCAATACGTTTTAGTATTAGAGATAATGTTTCCACTTTTGGTTGTGTACAAGTCCAAAACAGTGCGTGTGAACTAAAGCCATCAGTTTGGTCCCTAAACAGAGATCTGGTTGTATTTATTCCCTTACAACTAGTGATGGGCAGACCTGGACTGTAAAAGTCCAGATCCATGTGGGTTCAAAAGAACCCGAGCACCGACCTTGAGCCTGGAGTTCTCAAGGAACTCTGGGTAGTGATCCAGGTCCGGCCAGCCGGATAATGAAAAAAAAAATTAAAGAAAAAAGAAAGAAAATAAGAATAAAGCAGGCCATTCTCGCTACTTCTGAAGCCGCTCATTATTTTCAGGCATATGCACTGCTATCCCTGCTTCCTCCGTCCACCGGACGTCTCGGCGTCTAAGATTGGTTGCAGTCAGACAATACCCCCAGCCTGTGTGACAGCGTGTCTGACTGACTGCAGCCACTCAGAGGCGCTGTGTCTGTGTCTAAATTGGTGTAAAAATAAATTAATTAAAAAATTGACGTAGGATCTCCCTGTATTATGATACCAAGCACAGATGAAGCATACGACTACAGGCTACAGCCCCCAGCCGTGCGCTTATCTTGGCTATGTATCAAAATAACAAGAACCACATGTGTTTTGGTTTTTTTTTTAAATATTTAAATAAATAATGTTAAAAAAACGGCGTGCGATTCCCCCCAATTTTGATATCCAGCTATGATAAAGTCGACAGCTGGGAGCTGGTATTCTCAGGCTGGGAAGGCTCATGGTTATTGGGACCCCCAGCCTAACAAAAGCAGCCTGCAGCTGCCCAGGATTGTCGTATTCATTACATGCGACAATCCCAGAACTTTACCCAGCTCATCCCAATTGCCCTGGTGTGGTGGCAATCAGGGTAATAAGGGGTTAATAACAGCTCACAACTGCCACTAAGCTCTAGATTAGTAAAGGGAGGTGTTTATGACACCCCCACATTACTAATCTCTGAGTGAAAAGGAATAAAGATAAACATTGAAAAAATCCTTTTTTTGAAATAAAATACAAAAAACCCCTTTCACCTCTTTATTAACCCCAAAACACCCGGGTCTGACATAATCTACATAAATAACAAAGGAGAGAGGGAGATGCGCTGAGTAGCACCCGGTGGTGAGGGGGGTTATAGTATTGTCCGGAGGCTGCTCACCTCAAATGGTTGTGCACCCGGTTGTGCATCAGGTGATGAAAACAGCAATCAGCTGTTGAAACGCGTAGTGGTCATTAAGAGGGTTTTTAAACTAAATAAAAGGTTTGTAATTTAAAATCCTCCGTCTTCCTGTTTCCTAGCGCTCCTTTCTGACCGCTACTCCATTACTTTCACATAAACTACATAAGGTCCCACGACAATTCCAGCTCTGCTACATCTGAAGTGACAGCGCGTGGCCATAGAATATGACCGCCCGCTATTGGCTTTAGGCAGAGACTGAGCTGCGCGATGAGCGGTGATGTCATGCAGGTTACTTAAGATCATGAGTGGAAGTTCCCACGGTCTTCCACCTGTGATCACAGGTAACCTGACCTCACTTGACCTCATTGAACTGAGTGAGAGTAATGTTGGATGAATCCACTGATACCTAATAGGATTAGCTAATAGTCTAATGTACGTGGGATCCCCACCAATGATTGGAAAGGATCTGGCATGTTTGATTTTGGACCAGCAATTTTTTTCTTCTTTTTTTGTTATCTAGAGATAAGCCACCTCCTACCACGTCTGTCAGTCACTTCCTCATACACAGGAGCATTCTTGTACATGGGACAGTTAGGGGTGCTTCACACACAGCGAGCTCGCTGCCGAGATCGCTGCTGAGTCACGTTTTTTGTGACGCAGCAGTGACCTCATTAGCGATCTCGCTGTGTGTGACACTGAGCAGCGATCTGGCCCCTGCTGCGAGATCGCTGCTCGTTACACACAGCCCTGGTTCGTTTTCTTCAAAGGCGCTCTCCCGCTGTGACACACAGATCGCTGTGTGTGACAGCGAGAGAGCGACAAATGAAGCGAGCAGGGAGCAGGAGCCGGCATCTGGCAGCTGCGGTAAGCTGTAACCAAGATAAACATCGGGTAACCAAGGTGGTTACCCGATATTTACCTTAGTTACCAGCCTCCGCAGCTCTCACGCTGCCTGTGCTGCCGGCTCCAGCTCTCTGCACATGTAGCTGCATTACACATCGGGTTAATTAACCCGATGTGTACTGTAGCTAGGAGAGCAAGGAGCCAGCGCTAAGCAGTGTGCGCGGCTCCCTGCTCTCTGCACATGTAGCTGCATTACACATCGGGTTAATTAACCCGATGTGTACTGTAGGTAGGAGAGCAAAGCTAAGCGGTGTGCGCTGGTAACTAATGTAAACATCGGGTAACCATACCCGATGTTTACCTTAGTTACCAGTGTCCGCAGCTTCCAGACGCCGGCTCCGTGCAAGCGCAGCGTCGCTTGCACGTCGCTGCTGGCTGGGGGCTGGTCACTGGTCGCTGGTGAGATCTGCTTGTTTGACAGCTCACCAGCAACCATGTAGCGATGCAGCAGCGATCCTGACCAGGTCAGATCGCTGGTTGGATCGCTGCTGCATCGCTAAAGTGTGAAGGTACCCTTAGGCTAGATAACCCTCGAATGAATGATCAACCGCACCATTGTTCGGTCAACAGCTATCTAATGTGTATGTACTTTAGACTTTCCTTAGGGTACCTTCACACTTAGCGATGCAGCAGCGATCTGACCTGGTCAGGATCGCTGCTGCATCGCTACATGGTCGCTGGTGAGCTGTCAAACAGGCAGATCTCACCAGCGACCAGTGAACAGCCCCCAGCCAGCAGCGACGTGCAAGCGACGCTGCGCTTGCACGGAGCCGCCGTCTGGAAGCTGCGGAGACTGGTAACTAAGGTAAACATCGGGTATGGTTACCCGATGTTTACATTAGTTACCAGTGTGAGCAGGGAGCAGGGAGCCGCGCACACTGAGCGCTGGCTCCTTGCTCTCCTAGCTACAGTACACATCGGGTTAATTAACCCGATGTGTAATGCAGCTACATGTGCAGAGAGCAGGGAGCCGCGCACACTGCTTAGCGCTGGCTCCTTGCTCTCCTAGCTGCTGTACACATCGTGTTAATTAACCCGATGTGTACAGCAGCTACATGTGCAGAGAGCCGGAGCCGGCAGCACAGGCAGCGTGAGAGCTGCAGAGGCTGGTAACTAAGGTAAATATCGGGTAACCACCTTGGTTACCCGATGTTTATCTTGGATACAGCTTACCTCAGCTGTCAGACGCCGGCTCCTGCTCCCTGCTCGCTTCATTTGTCGCTCTCTTGCTGTCACACACAGCGATCTGTGTGTCACAGCAGGAGAGCGGCTTTGAAGAAAACGAACCAGGGCTGTGTGTAACGAGCAGCGATCTCGCAGCAGGGGCCAGATCGCTGCTCAGTGTCACACACAGCGAGATCGCTAATGAGGTCACTGCTGCGTCACAAAAAGCGTGACTCAGCAGCGATCTCGGCAGCGAGCTCGCTGTGTGTGAAGCACCCCTTACACCTAGTCTAGTGTTCTACTATGTACATGGGAGTCTCAGCATGCCAGCTATATTGACACTGAAGCTACATACAGGCACATCATTATTTTGTAATCTAGAGAGATAATTTAAGTTTAAGTTCACATTACATTTGACCCCTTGAGACTCTGTTAAGGGCTTCCTTCAAAATCCCCCAAAACAAAATTTGGATAGAAACAAAATAAAAATGTTGTAGTTGTGATACCTTTTAATGGCTAACTAAAATAAAATATGATGATGTTATAAAGCAAGCTTTCGAGACATCTCAGGTCTCTTCCTCAGGCCTTGCTTTATAACATCATATTTTATTTTAGGTATCACAACTACAAAATTTTAATTTTGTTTCTCTCACTGAGAGCAATCAATCATTTTTCAACTGGCTAACACGGTACCAAAACTTTTTTTTTTCTTTTAACTAAACTTTGGATGGAAACACTAATGGAGCGGTTTACCATATCAAGGAATACAAACTCATCTGGTACTCCATCTGGACTTCTTTCAGCAATGTCCATCTTCCTAGGTAGAAACAAATAATTGGACAACCTTACCATTCTGTACTCCTACAAAAGATGGACACTGACAAAACTAATGTTTGTGTTTAAAAACCTAAATATATACAGTGTGTGTATATATATATATATATATATATATATATATATATATATATATATATTATACACAATTTGAATCATACCCTTTTCCCGCTTTATAGCGTTCTAAACAAAATAAGTATACTTTGTAAAATTACGTCAGTAAAAGTCTAATCTATCAAAATATAAAATTAGTTAACCCATTTGATAAATGTTGTAAGGAGGGTAAAAGTTGAAAAGCCAATATTGCCATTCTTTGTTGTCGCACCTACCTAAAAATGCAATAAAAAGTGATCAAAACATTGTATATACCCCAGAATGGCATGGATAAAAACATCAGCTTGCCAAGAAAAAAAGCAAGCTTTATTACACATCTATGCATCAAAAATTAAAAAAATGTTACAGGTCTCCAAAAGTGACGACACACTAAATTTCTGTTTTGATTTGGGGGTTTTTACCAGTTAAGTTGAAAAAATACCCTATACATGTTTAGTATCACTGTAATTATACCGACCTGGGAAATCATATTGCCAGGTCATTTCCAAAAAATCCCAAAAAACAAATCAGAATTGTGGGGGGATTTCAGTGTTACCACTTCTTCTGGATTTTTTTCCCCCATTTTTCAGTAACTTATATGGTAAAACAAACAGTGTCATACAATACTACAACTTGTCCCCCAAAAATAAAAAAGCCCTCATATGGCTATGTCTACGGGAACATAAAAATGTTTTGACTCTTAGGGCGCTCTCACACATCCGGCTTTTCGCCGGATTGCCGATTCCGGCGCACACCAGAACAGTGTATACAGTACAGTGGCAGCGCGACAAGCTCCGGTCACATGCTGTTATGTGACCGGAGCATGTGACCCGGAAGTTACAGCGCTGCCACTGTACTGTATGCACTGTACTGGCATGCTCCGGAACCGGCAAACTGGCGAAAAGCCGGATGTGTGAGAGCGCCCTTAGAAGAAACTAAAGGAAGAACCGAAGCACAAAAATTTAAATTTTTACTTTAGTGTCTAGCAATGCATAGTCTCTGCATCATATCCAGGCCCTGATATACTTTCTGAGTTGTGCCCATTTACTAATTTTAATTTCGGCTCTTTTTCATGGCTATTGACCAGGTACTAAGCCCCCTTCTCAGATTAATTGAGCATTCTAGATGGAAACTCGCACTTTTAGTGTACCCTGAATTTTCCTTATTATTGCTGTGCAGGGAGGAGAGACTGTTTTGTGAGTGACAAGTGAATCATTTCAGTGGAAATGTGACTTTAACTCATGTTGCCATCCAGAAGTAAGGTCCCGGGTAATGACACTCTAAGGATTTTTGTTCAATGAAAAGCTAAACTTTAGGGGCTTATTTTATTCAAAACACCTAAAACAAAATGTTATGTTTCTCTGCATCTTATGGCTCTCAGATGATACATTTTCCTGGAATGCTTTTCGCTAGCTTGCGACGTAAAATAAAAGTATACCTTTTATGGCTTATGTAAGTGATTTAATACTGCTGTGGGGCCTTAGAATAAACTGCAAGACTAATAAACTATAGTATCACTACTGGCAGAATATGAAGAATCCAAAATTTTACTTACTGCTAAGAAAACCTGCATTTAAGGAGGGTAAACCTTTTAAAGCCATTCAGGATTTAAAGGGAATGTCACCAGGATTTTGCAATATAAGCTGAGGACAGCATGCTGCGAGGGTTAAAAAAGTAAAAACATCTGTGCCTCTCATCTGTCTGTGAGTCATTGTTTACTCATACTAAAAGGTTTATTGCTCTGTTGTAATTAACATTGGTGTGGCTAGGTGCCTCATGCAGAGGCGGTCTGTAGGCAAAGAGATTCTGAAAGTAACCATGTTTTATCTTAGATCACTGTGTACAGCCCTTCTGACTTTATCTCCCAGCTCTGCTACACTCAATTCTGAGATAAAGTCAGAAGGGCTGCACACAGTGATCTAAGATAAACATAGTTACTTTCAGAATCTCTTTGCCTACATTATGCTGCTCTCAAATTAAGTAGCAAAAACCTGGTGACAGATTCTCTTTAAGGTGTGGTCTACTTAATTGAGTCTAAAGGCCCCGTCACACTAAGCAACATCGCTAGCAACATCGCTGCTAACGAACAACTTTTGTGACGTTGCTAGCGATGTTGCTGTGTGTGACATCCAGCAACAACCTGGCCCCTGCTGTGAGGTCGTTGGTTGTTGCTGAATGTCCTGGGCCATTTTTTAGTTGTTGCTGTCCCGCTGTGAAGCACAGATCGCTGTGTGTGACAGCGAGACAGCAACAACTAAATGTGCAGGCAGCAGGAGCCGGCTTCTGCAGAGGCTGGTAACCAATGTAAACATCGGGTAACCAAGAAGCCCTGTCCTTGGTTACCCGATATTTACCTTTGATACCAGCCTCCCCCGCTCTCACTGCCTGTGCTGCCGGCTCCTGCTCTGTGCACATGTAGCTAGCTGCAGGACACATCGGGTTAATTAACCTGATGTGTGCTGTAAGTAGGAGAGCAGGGAGCCAGCGCTAAGCATTGTGCGCTGCTCCCTGCTCTGTGCACATGTAGCTGCAGCATACATCGGGTAATTAACCCGATGTGTGCTGTACTAGGAGAGCAGGGACCCAGCGCTCAGTGTGCGCTGCTCTCTGCACGTGTAGCTCCGTGCAGTGGTAACCAAGGTAAATATCGGGTTGGTTACCGATATTTACCTTAGTTACCAAGCGCAGCATCTTCCACGCGGCGCTGGGGGCTGGTCACTGGTTGCTGGTGAGCTCACCAGCAACTCGTGTAGCCACGCTCCAGCGATCCCTGCCAGGTCAGGTTGCTGGTGGGATCGCTGGAGCGTCGCAGTGTGACAGCTCACCAGCAACCTCCTAGCAACTTACCAGCGATCCCTATCGTTGTTGGGATCGCTGGTAAGTTGCTTAGTGTGACGGTACCATAAGATGCCAGACAATCTCTAAAATCAGTGCTAAATATTTATCACAGGAGCTGGTAAGATAACACCTTCTATGGCCTTGCACATTCACCAGTTCTTTCTTTATTTCTTCCCTTCATAGAGCACCCACTAATGTTGTCATTTGACATCTGTTTAATCCCTTTTAGTTTTCTTAACACTTATTTGCTTCGCTTTCTTTTCCTTAATCACTTGTCCATTGATATTCCTTTTCTCTTTATTTTCCTTAAATCACTTGTCTGAGTTAAGAAAATGGTCTGTTTTCATTGCAGAAACAGAAGAAGGCCCCAAGGTGTAGGCTGAAACATTGCGTTATTACATGTAGTGATGCAAGTTCTAGCAATACATCTTCAACAAAAAGAAAAGCTAATGGTGGTACAGAAATACAGTCAAAAAGTCCAGAGTTGATGCACAGGACAGTGATAGACTAACAGCAGAGGCCGAAACTGCCCTGAGCAGGCAGGATCCATGTGATGTCAAGAATAGAGTTGAGCGCGGTTCGTGGTTCGTGGTTCTCCAGTTCTAGGCTCGAGTGATTTTGGGGCATGTTCTAGATCGAACTAGAACTCGAGCTTTTTGCAAAAGCTCGATAGTTCTAGAAACGTTCGAGAACGGTTCTAGCAGCCAAACAGCTAAATCATAGCTTGGTTTCTGCTGTAATAGTGTAAGTCACTCTGTGAATCAAACTATTATCACATTTCAGTGTATAGTGTGCGTGAACAGCGCCTTCAGATCACTGCTGTTTCTATAATGGCGATCGCCATTTTTTTTTTTTTTTTCTTGTCTTCCTTCCCTAAGCGCGCGCGTCTTGTGGGGCGGGCCAGCATGTCAGCCAATCACAGACACACACACAGCTAAGTGGACTTTGAGCCAGAGAAGCAACGGCATGTGTGATAGGATCTGCATGTCACATGTCCCTGCATTATAAAACCGGACATTTTCTTCACGGACGCCATTATCTGCCTTCTGCGTCTTTGGTGTCAGACATCACTGTCGCAGCTCCGTCTTGAGTCCTATCGCTGATACAGCTGTATGCGCTGCATACACAGCGTTAGACAGCATAGGGAGAGCACTTTATAGCAGTCCTTTTAAGGGCTCAAACCGGCAGGGTCAGAGTTAAGGTGACAGGTCCTGAAAACAGCGCCAGCGTCTGTGCAGCCAAGGTCAGGGATTTCCTCCCTGCATTTCACCATTAGGAGGGAATAGAAAGGCAGGCTTCCATTCCTCTACCCAGAGCACCACAATCCTGCCACTGTACCCTCTTGTCCTCTGCACACTCCAACTCATAACTAAGCCATTATACTAGCAAACACTCAGTGTACCTAGTGGCATCCTATCTGTGGCTATTGGACTTTGCTATAGTCCCACTAGTGCAAAGACATTTGCAGAGCACGTCTGCCTGCATTGCACACTACAACTAATTATAACTAAGCCATTATACTAGCAAACACTTAGTGTACCTAGTGGCATCCTATACGTGGCTATTGGACTTTGCTATAGTCCCACTAGTGCCAAGACATTTGCAGAGCGCATCTGCCTGCGTTGCACACTCCAACTAATTATAACTAAGCCATTATACTAGCAAACACTCAGTGTACCTAGTGGCATCCTATACGTGGCTATTGGACTTTGCTATAGTCCCACTAGTGCCAAGACATTTGCAGAGCGCATCTGCCTGCGTTGCACACTCCAACTAATTATAACTAAGCCATTATACTAGCAAACACTCAGTGTACCTAGTGGCATCCTATACGTGGCTATTGGACTTTGCTATAGTCCCACTAGTGCCAAGACATTTGCAGAGCGCATCTGCTTGCGTTGCACACTCCAACTAATTATAACTAAGCCATTATACTAGCACACACTCAGTGTACCTAGTGGCATCCTATACGTGGCTATTGGACTTTGCTATAGTCCCACTAGTGCCAAGACATTTGCAGAGCGCATCTGCCTGCGTTGCACACTCCAACTAATTATAACTAAGCCATTATACTAGCACACACTCAGTGTACCTAGTGGCATCCTATACGTGGCTATTGGACTTTGCTATAGTCCCACTAGTGCCAAGACATTTGCAGAGCGCATCTGCCTGCGTTGCACACTCCAACTAATTATAACTAAGCCATTATACTAGCACACACTCAGTGTACCTAGTGGCATCCTATACGTGGCTATTGGACTTTGCTATAGTCCCACTAGTGCCAAGACATTTGCAGAGCGCATCTGCCTGCGTTGCACACTCCAACTAATTATAACTAAGCCATTATACTAGCACACACTCAGTGTACCTAGTGGCATCCTATACGTGGCTATTGGACTTTGCTATAGTCCCACTAGTGCCAAGACATTTGCAGAGCGCATCTGCCTGCGTTGCACACTCCAACTAATTATAACTAAGCCATTATACTAGCACACACTCAGTGTACCTAGTGGCATCCTATACGTGGCTATTGGACTTTGCTATAGTCCCACTAGTGCCAAGACATTTGCAGAGTGCATCTGCCTGCGTTGCACACTCCAACTAATTATAACTAAGCCATTATACTAGCAAACACTTAGTGTACCTAGTGGCATCCTATACGTGGCTATTGGACTTTGCTATAGTCCCACTAGTGCCAAGACATTTGCAGAGCGCATCTGCCTGCGTTGCACACTCCAACTAATTATAACTAAGCCATTATACTAGCAAACACTTAGTGTACCTAGTGGCATCCTATACGTGGCTATTGGACTTTGCTATAGTCCCACTAGTGCCAAGACATTTGCAGAGCGCATCTGCCTGCGTTGCACACTCCAACTAATTATAACTAAGCCATTATACTAGCACACACTCAGTGTACCTAGTGGCATCCTATACGTGGCTATTGGACTTTGCTATAGTCCCACTAGTGCCAAGACATTTGCAGAGCGCATCTGCCTGCGTTGCACACTCCAACTAATTATAACTAAGCCATTATACTAGCACACACTCAGTGTACCTAGTGGCATCCTATACGTGGCTATTGGACTTTGCTATAGTCCCACTAGTGCCAAGACATTTGCAGAGCGCATCTGCCTGCGTTGCACACTCCAACTAATTATAACTAAGCCATTATACTAGCAAACACTTAGTGTACCTAGTGGCATCCTATACGTGGCTATTGGACTTTGCTATAGTCCCACTAGTGCCAAGACATTTGCAGAGCGCATCTGCCTGCGTTGCACACTCCAACTAATTATAACTAAGCCATTATACTAGCAAACACTTAGTGTACCTAGTGGCATCCTATACGTGGCTATTGGACTTTGCTTTAGTCCCACTAGTGCCAAGACATTTGCAGCACGTCTGCCTGCGTTGCACACTCCAACTAATTATAACTAAGTTACATTGTCAGGGATATTTATTCTTTATTATTCTGCTGTTAATAAAGCTAGACCACCACTGCAATCTTCACCACCTCTCAATTTTTACTACCACATTTTCAGTCCACAATCTTGTCGCAATCAACATGAGTGGCAAAATGACAGATGCTGGTGGAAAGGGGAAGAGGCGTGGTGGAAAAGGCAAAAAAGGTTTTGTCAGTGGGGAAGGTGGCAAAGCTCCATTATCATCTGCTGCAGATAGACCATCTACTAGCAAAAGTAAGATGTCTACTACTTATTGTGGACAATCCGATGTGCTCCCTTTTTTACGGACACGAACAAGAGGAACAAAGGTAGATGATGGGCAAAAAAGGAAAATGCTTGAATGGATCTCAAGTGGTCCAACAAGTGCCCTCTCAGCCACTTCAAGTACCGCATCCAAAAAACACCAGTCCTCTGAGTTGTCATCCCAATCACACTTGATTTCTCCCAGCTCTGAAGTCTCCATCAGCCCTGCACAGTATGGTGGAACTGAGATGGCTGAGTCTGCAGAGCTGTTCAGTCACACTATAGCCTGGGAATCAGAGGTCTGCTCCCAAGCTACAGTGAGTACAGAACAGGAAATGGTCTGCAGTGATGCCCAGAACCTTTGTGACTCTGATTCAGGCCGTGAGGACCAAGTTTCGGAGCATAATGTTGACCCTTTGTCACAAACTGTAACACCTGTGGTTATAGACAATGAGGAACATACTGATGAAGATGAGACGCAGATACCCGATTGGGATGACAACTTAAATATTCGGTCAGGGCAAGAAGAGGCTCGGTCTGAGGGGGAGGGGAGTGCAAACACAACAATTGATGATGACGTTCTAGATCCCACCTACTGTCAACCCCCAGTCAGGCACTCGAGGAGGTCAACAGAGGCGGTGGAGGAGGATGCAACCGACGACGAAGTTACCTTGCGCCTTCCTGGACAGAGTCGGAGCACTGGTAGCACGTCTACAACTGCATCCTCAGCCACCACTCTGCCTATGAGCATTATTCGGGGTGGATCAACAGGTCGCATGGCCTCTAAGCCTTGCCTAGCCTGGTCCTTTTTTCACATCGAAAAAGATCGCCCAACTCATGTGATATGTAACATTTGTCATGATTCTGTTAGTAGAGGTCAAAACCTCAGCAGTTTGACAACTTCTTCCATGAATCGTCACATGACTAAATATCATAAGTCCCGGTGGGAAGCTCACCGTGCTGCAATGCGGCCTAGCGGAGCGAACCATCCACCGCCCGCCCCTTCCAGTGCATCCGCGCGCTCTTCATCTTCTAGGACTGTGGGGACAGCTGTCACACCTGTTTTTCCACGCAAAACTTCCACCACTGTAACCGCAACAGGCAGTTTGCTTGTAAGGTCGTCAGTTGGTTTGGAAGGGGAAACAAGTGAGTGTGTACAGCTCTCTCAGACATCGATAGCACCAACGTTGGATGAAGGCAACATCATGTCTCCGCCTGCACTTTCCTCACAAACCTGCATTTTTCCAGGGACACCCTACTCAACACCGTCTACACACAGCAGCCAGATCTCTGTCCCTCAGATGTGGTCAAATAAAAGGCCACTTCCTCCGACCCATGACAAAGCTAAGAGGTTGACTCTATCCCTCTGTAAGCTGTTGGCTACCGAAATGCTGCCTTTCCGCCTAGTGGACACACAGGATTTTAGAGACCTTATGTCTGTCGCTGTGCCCCAGTACCAGATGCCTAGTCGCCACTACTTCTCTAAGAAAGGTGTGCCCGCGCTACACCAGCATGTCGCACACAACATCACCGCTTCCTTGAGAAACTCTGTGTGTGAACGGGTGCATTTCACCACCGATACTTGGACCAGTAAGCATGGACAGGGACGTTACATGTCGCTGACTGGGCACTGGGTAACTATGGTGATAGATGGTGAAGGGTCTGCTGCACAAGTCTTGCCGTCCCCACGACTTGTGTGTCAATCCTCTGTCTGTCCAAGTTCCGACACTGCTTCTGCATCCTCCACCTCATCTGGGTCCTCCACCTCCGCCCCAAGCCTGCCTGGTCAGGCCACCAGCGTTCTCACTGCGCAGAAGGAATCACGCACCCCTCATTACTATGCTGGCAGCAGAGCGCAACGGCATCAGGCGGTCTTTAGCTTGACATGTCTTGGTAATAAGAGTGACACAGCTGAGGAGTTGTGGTCAGCTCTGCGGTCCGAGTTTAATAAATGGTTGTCTCCACTCAACCTGCAGCCTGGTAAGGCCGTGTGCGACAATGCTGCAAACCTGGGTGCGGCCCTTCGCCTGGGCAAGATGACACACGTACCTTGTATGGCTCACGTGTTGAACCTTGTCGTGCAGCAATTTTTAACACACTATCCCGGCCTAGATGGCCTTCTGAACAGGGCACGAAAACTGTCTGCTCACTTCCGCCGTTCAAGCGCCGCAGCTGAGCGACTTGCATCGCTCCAGAAGTCTTTCGGCCTGCCGGTTCATCGCCTGAAATGCGATGTGGCGACACGCTGGAATTCAACTCTCCACATGTTACAGCGACTGTGGCAGCACCGCAGAGCCCTGGTGCAATACGTCATGACGTATAGCCTGGGCCAACGAGATGCAGAGGTGGGGCAGATCACCCTGATGGAGTGGTCTCAGATCAAGGACCTATGCACCCTTCTGCACAGTTTCGACATGGCGACGAATATGTTTAGCGCTGACAATGCCATTATCAGCATGACGATTCCAGTCATTTACATGCTGGAGCACACGCTAAACACTATTCGGAGTCAGGGGGTGGGACAACATGAAGGGGAGGAACTACAGGAGGATTCATATGCGCAAGGGACAACAACATCACCAAGGTCCAGACGTTCATCATCACCAACGCAGCAGGCATGGGACCAAGGGGGACAGGGATCGACAAGGGCGCATAGTAGCAGGCGAAATGTTGAGCAAGGTGCAGGAGAACATGAAGAAATGGAGGACGAACTGTCCATGGACATGGAAGACTCAGCGGATGAGGGAGACCTTGGTCAAATTTCAGTTGAAAGAGGTTGGGGTCAGATGTCAGAGGAAGAAAGAACGGGTAGCACCTCTATGCCACAAACACAGCGTGGACTTGGTCCACATGGCTGCGCAAGACACGAGTGCCTTTTTGTTGCACTACCTCCAACATGACAGTCGTATTGTCAAAATTAGAAGTGATGATGACTACTGGATTGCCACACTATTAGATCCCCGGTACAAGTCCAAATTTTGTGACATAATTCCAGCCATAGAAAGGGACGCACGTATGCAGGAGTATCAGCAGAAGCTGTTACTAGATCTTAGCTCGGCTTTTCCACCAAACAACCGTGCAGGTGCAGGGAGTGAATCTCCCAGTTGTAACTTGACAAACATGGGACGGTCTCGTCATCTTCAACAGTCTACCCGTACCAGTAGGACCGTATCTGGTGCCGGTAACAGCAATTTTATGGAATCTTTTCATAATTTTTTTAGACCCTCTTTTGCAAGGCCACCAGAGACAACAAGTCTGACACATAGTCAACGGCTGGAGAGGATGATACAGGAGTATCTCCAAATGAACATCGATGCCATGACTGTGCAACTGGAGCCTTGCTCCTTTTGGGCTTCAAACCTAGAAAAATGGCCAGAGCTCGCAACTTACGCCTTGGAGATTTTGTCGTGTCCAGCTGCCAGCGTTGTCTCTGAACGTGTATTCAGTGCTGCTGGGTGTGTGCTGACAGATAAGCGCACGCGTCTGTCCAGTGACAATGTGGACAGACTGACGTTCATCAAAATGAACAAGTCATGGATCCAGAAGGAATTTACTACCCCTGTGTCATCCTGGGGAGAGTAAATGCTTGTTGATTTGGAATGTGCTTGATGCAAATCAAAACATCCTGTTTGCAACTAGGGCACAAGTGCTGCCACTGAATGGGTGGGTGTGTGGGGCCCAATTTTTGGAAAAAAAGGGAGACTCCGCTTGGAGTAACCCTTGCTTACATTGTTTTTAAAAGAAGCCAAGATGAACAGAGCTGGGATCAGGAAAGACTTTGCTACCTACCCTGGTGTCATCCTGGGGACGGTTAATTATGGCGTATTTTTGAATGTGCTTGATGCAAATCTAGCTGTGAAGTGTACAACTGGGGCACAACTGCTGCCACTGAATGGGTGGGTGTGTGGGGCCCAATTTTTGGAAAAAAGGGAGACTCCGCTTGGAGTAACCCTTGCTTACATTGTTTTTAAAAGAAGCCAAGATGAACAAGTCATGGGTCAGCAAAGACTTTGCTACCTACCCCGGTGTCATCCTGGGGACGGATAAGAATGGCGTATTTTTGAATGTGCTTGATGCAAATGTAGCTGTGAAGTGTACAACTAGGGCACAACTGCTGCCACTGAAGGGGTGGGTGTGTGTGGGGCCCAATTTTTGGAAAAAAGGGAGACTCCGCTTGGAGTAACCCTTGCTTGATGTGTTTTTAAAAGAAGCCAAGATGAACAGAGCTGGGATCAGGAAAGACTTTGCTACCTACCCCGGTGTCATCCTGGGGACGGATAAGAATGACGTATTTTTGAATGTGCTTGATGCAAATCTAGCTGTGAAGTGTACAACTAGGGCACAACTGCTGCCACTGAAGGGGTGGGTGTGTGTGGGGCCCAATTTTTGGAAAAAAGGGAGACTCCGCTTGGAGTAACCCTTGCTTACATTGTTTTTAAAAGAAGCCAAGATGAACAGAGCTGGGATCAGGAAAGACTTTGCTACCTACCCCGGTGTCATCCTGGGGACGGATAAGAATGGCGTATTTTTGAATGTGCTTGATGCAAATGTAGCTGTGAAGTGTACAACTAGGGCACAACTGCTGCCACTGAAGGGGTGGGTGTGTGTGGGGCCCAATTTTTGGAAAAAAGGGAGACTCCGCTTGGAGTAACCCTTGCTTGATGTGTTTTTAAAAGAAGCCAAGATGAACAGAGCTGGGATCAGGAAAGACTTTGCTACCTACCCCGGTGTCATCCTGGGGACGGATAAGAATGACGTATTTTTGAATGTGCTTGATGCAAATCTAGCTGTGAAGTGTACAACTGGGGCACAACTGCTGCCACTGAATGGGTGGGTGTGTGGGGCCCAATTTTTGGAAAAAAAGGGAGACTCCGCTTGGAGTAACCCTTGCTTGCTGTGTTTTTAAAAGAAGCCAAGATGAACAGAGCTGGGATCAGGAAAGACTTTGCTACCTACCCCGGTGTCATCCTGGGGACGGATAAGAATGGCGTATTTTTGAATGTGCTTGATGCAAATGTAGCTGTGAAGTGTACAACTAGGGCACAACTGCTGCCACTGAAGGGGTGGGTGTGTGTGGGGCCCAATTTTTGGAAAAAAGGGAGACTCCGCTTGGAGTAACCCTTGCTTACATTGTTTTTAAAAGAAGCCAAGATGAACAAGTCATGGGTCAGCAAAGACTTTGCTACCTACCCCGGTGTCATCCTGGGGATGGATAAGAATGGCGTATTTTTGAATGTGCTTGATGCAAATGTAGCTGTGAAGTGTACAACTAGGGCACAACTGCTGCCACTGAAGGGGTGGGTGTGTGTGGGGCCCAATTTTTGGAAAAAAGGGAGACTCCGCTTGGAGTAACCCTTGCTTGATGTGTTTTTAAAAGAAGCCAAGATGAACAGAGCTGGGATCAGGAAAGACTTTGCTACCTACCCCGGTGTCATCCTGGGGACGGATAAGAATGACGTATTTTTGAATGTGCTTGATGCAAATCTAGCTGTGAATTGTACAACTGGGGCACAACTGCTGCCACTGAATGGGTGGGTGTGTGGGGCCCAATTTTTGGAAAAAAAGGGAGACTCCGCTTGGAGTAACCCTTGCTTGCTGTGTTTTTAAAAGAAGCCAAGATGAACAGAGCTGGGATCAGGAAAGACTTTGCTACCTACCCCGGTGTCATCCTGGGGACGGATAAGAATGGCGTATTTTTGAATGTGCTTGATGCAAATGTAGCTGTGAAGTGTACAACTAGGGCACAACTGCTGCCACTGAAGGGGTGGGTGTGTGTGGGGCCCAATTTTTGGAAAAAAGGGAGACTCCGCTTGGAGTAACCCTTGCTTACATTGTTTTTAAAAGAAGCCAAGATGAACAAGTCATGGGTCAGCAAAGACTTTGCTACCTACCCCGGTGTCATCCTGGGGATGGATAAGAATGGCGTATTTTTGAATGTGCTTGATGCAAATGTAGCTGTGAAGTGTACAACTAGGGCACAACTGCTGCCACTGAAGGGGTGGGTGTGTGTGGGGCCCAATTTTTGGAAAAAAGGGAGACTCCGCTTGGAGTAACCCTTGCTTGATGTGTTTTTAAAAGAAGCCAAGATGAACAGAGCTGGGATCAGGAAAGACTTTGCTACCTACCCCGGTGTCATCCTGGGGACGGATAAGAATGACGTATTTTTGAATGTGCTTGATGCAAATCTAGCTGTGAAGTGTACAACTAGGGCACAACTGCTGCCACTGAAGGGGTGGGTGTGTGTGGGGCCCAATTTTTGGAAAAAAGGGAGACTCCGCTTGGAGTAACCCTTGCTTACATTGTTTTTAAAAGAAGCCAAGATGAACAGAGCTGGGATCAGGAAAGACTTTGCTACCTACCCCGGTGTCATCCTGGGGACGGATAAGAATGGCGTATTTTTGAATGTGCTTGATGCAAATGTAGCTGTGAAGTGTACAACTAGGGCACAACTGCTGCCACTGAAGGGGTGGGTGTGTGTGGGGCCCAATTTTTGGAAAAAAGGGAGACTCCGCTTGGAGTAACCCTTGCTTACATTGTTTTTAAAAGAAGCCAAGATGAACAGAGCTGGGATCAGGAAAGACTTTGCTACCTACCCCGGTGTCATCCTGGGGACGGATAAGAATGGCGTATTTTTGAATGTGCTTGATGCAAATCTAGCTGTGAAGTGTACAACTAGGGCACAACTGCTGCCACTGAAGGGGTGGGTGTGTGTGGGGCCCAATTTTTGGAAAAAAGGGAGACTCCGCTTGGAGTAACCCTTGCTTACATTGTTTTTAAAAGAAGCCAAGATGAACAGAGCTGGGATCAGGAAAGACTTTGCTACCTACCCTGGTGTCATCCTGGGGACGGTTAATTATGGCGTATTTTTGAATGTGCTTGATGCAAATCTAGCTGTGAAGTGTACAACTGGGGCACAAGTGCTACCACTGAAGGGGTGGGTGTGTGTGTGGCCCAATTTTTGGAAAAAAGGGAGACTCCGCTTGGAGTCACCTTGCGGTGTTTTACATGATTTTAGAAGGGCGTGCCATGCCTATATCTGTGTGTCCTCCTCTTTTTCCTTGTCCAGCTGTTTTGTTTTCGCATGAGTATATGTCCTTGTCACTTTCCAATGTGTTTGAGTTGTTTGTCACCTTTAGGACACCTTTGAGGGTGTTTTCTAGGTGTTTTTCGGTGTTTGTGATTGCCTGCCATTGTTTCCTATGCAGTTCGAGTTCGGTTCGTCGAACGTTCGACGAACCGAACTCGAACGGGAGGTCCGTTCGGCGAACCAACCTCGAGCCGAACCGCGACCGGTTCGCTCATCTCTAGTCAAGAAGTAACTTCTGACTCACCACACAAGCCAGACCATAGTGTGTCTACCAGCACTGGGTCCTAGGCTCGGAGGATTGCTGGAGGCTGGTACTCATGTACACTGCGCACACCAAGCCAGGCGGCTTCCTCATCCACTGTTTTCTTCTGACAGAGGCAGATGTGTCACTTTAGAAAGTAGCTGATGCAGCAGGTGCCCGGCATGGCACACTCATCAGCGATTTGTAATTTTGCCGGACGGCTGCTGCATCAACTGCTTTTCCCAGTGATGGCACATGGTACCATGCAATTTGTGTTTATTTACATTTATACCAACTTTTTTTTTTTTTGCAGGCAAACCAAAAAGTAATAAAAAAATTCCTAATTCAGAGGAAGCATGTAACACCCGAAATAAAGGGATAGTGACCATAAACAACTGTGTTAATAAAATGCCAACATTTCTTTAAAACATTATATTAAAAACATAATATATTGTGTTGCAAAAAATAAATAGACAAAGATATTCCCTTATTTTAGCAGCAGAGAAACAGGAATCAGATGTGCATAATGCAATTACCAACTATTCAAATATTACCAGAAAGTTCTTGAATATGTAAATTATATCAAAATAAATGTGTGTTCTGGTAGTATATTTAAGGTGCCTAACAGGATCCAGACATATATATACTGGATATAAATATAACTGAATCACAATAAGAAACTAGTGTTTTCCGAAATATATAAAAAATCCACTACCTTGAATAGTGGTCTGGTAATCCCATCTGCTGCATACCCCACTGCGCGTTTCCTGTGTAATTCTTCCTCAGGGAGCACTTTTTGGTAATACTGCCACTCAGGAAGACTGGTGCTTAGGAGTATGGGAGTGATAGTCTCTGAAGAGAGGTAACAGCAGGTGTCGAGGTTACAACCAGGATGGATGGATAGATGGATGGACGGATGGATGGGTAGGGCAGCATCTGATGAGGATACTGGGCAGCATCTGGTGAGGATACTTTGCAGCAGCGGGTATCATGATTGGCAGTCGGCGTGGCAGCTTATAGCAGCAGTGGCATGTTAGGGAAAACAGCAGCAGTACACTGAAATAGAAATGTATGTCAGCAGCAGAACCTAGCACAATATAAGAGAAGCAGCACAGTGCTAGGGGACCTGAGAATGAGCAACGTGTAAGACTCATTGCCCAGGCACTTCCTAAGGGGAGGAAGTACCTTAAATAGCTGCAGCCTCTCAGCTGACCTGAGAGGCACTTCCGGGTTAACACTAGAAGTCCCAGAGAGGGGTCATTTAACATTTCTACCTTTTGGAACCCAGAGACGGGTCGAATGACCTGAAGGATTTTAGCTAACATCCTATAATCACCATCTTTTGTTCTGTAATTAAGGCCATTACTGTCGCACCACAGGAGGTTGTTGTTTTCCATTGAGTTTAGCCATTTAGTTTCTAGTTAGTTCTATTTAGTTTGGACTAAGGGTCATTTGACCCTCTTTCGGGACTTCAGGAGGGAGCTCGAAATTTCTGGGACTTCTAGTGTTAAGAGTACGCTGGCCCTTTCAGAAAGAGGTGTAGCCAAGCACGAGCCCCTAGTGCAGAGCCAGGAAGCCTGCGATAAGTACACAGCCTACGGGAGACAGCAACATGGGACCGGAACGATGCAGTCACCACAGAAGGGACAGACGGGTGAACAAGCCGACGTACTCTCTGGGGAGAGGTGCAAGACCGTGCGCAGATGCTGGCGCTGGCGTTAAAGTCACACACAAAGCTTGATGCGTCGGCAAGTTGGAGACAAGACTGGCCCAATTTTAAATTTGGCTCTCTGAACCCAGCCTGTTAAGAGTATTTAACGCTTTTACTACATTTTTATTCTAGATTTTCTATTAATACACACATACTTACTGACTTAATTACATACTTAGATAAATACTACAAATTCAGAAGAGTAATGGATTGAGGAAAATTTTGAAACAAAAGTGCTTGTATCCTGACCGGTAGACCATAGCCTTTTGTGGTGAACCTTCGTTAAAACGAAAACAATGAATACTTTTTCTACACCTACGCCTTCTTCCTGCTCTCAGCTGAAGGAAGCTTGCAGCTCCAATCTGACAGCAGTGATTTTGAGCCTCAGCCAACATGAGAACGATGTATGTGGCACTTGACTTGTACTCACCCACATCAGCTGTACACAGACCCAGCCAGTCTTAGATATAGAGGGTGAAGCAGCGGTCAGTAACCTTCACAGCCAAGATGCTAAAAACGTGAGTGTTGAGCCCAACCAGTGCTGTTTTTAATCTTTCTTATCTTTAAGGAATTGTTTTTTGTGCTGTTCTGTTTAGTCTTCCCTTCTGTTTAGCTAAAAAGACACACTTGTAGCATCTCTTTCAGGTGATCCATTTTTTCCATCAGTCTGATGTTCTTTCCTACTGTTTGCAGGTTACTTTCTTTGCAGCACTTTTGCATTGACTACATTTTTCTGCAGAATTTAAAGGACTTTTCTCATCAGGCGGAGTGGTGGTGTATTACTAGGAAATAATATTCAAATTGTCTCTCCAGGAAAGGAGAAAAAGTCTAGCACAGCGCCACCTATTGGAAGTAGCGATCCTAAAATAATAATAATATTGTTATATAATTATATAATAATATTACTTCTTTTTCAGAGGATTCATGACTTCCAGGACCTACTGTATAAAATAAGAGGCCACAGCGTCAAAATAGACACGGCGGCTCTGACTCGCCCAACCCAGGGCTATGGGACACCCGGTATCGGGCCGGACTAGTCTGGGGGTCGTCAGTGGTGACTGGGCCCGACTCCTTGGCCCTGGTGGGGTCAATTAAGATGGCTTCAGTGGGGGTGATTGTTAAAGTTTATAATTTTCGTGACGCCACCTGTGGTTTGCGGCTATTAAGCCGCCGCTGCTGTATGAGGCCTCTGGGGTGATGGAACGGCAGCAATGGTGGTACTGCTCCCCACAGGCGGAGCGGTGCCCCGGGGCAACAGTTGGTGCTTGTAAGTGTCTATGGCGATGTTGGTGTGAATGATACGGTGCAGGGCCGACAGGCAGTGAAAGAAACAGTCACAAACAGTAGTCTCTTTACCTTCTCCTCTTTTACTTTGAGAACAGTCCAGTCCTGGGACACCGGTTCAGATGGTAGAGGGCTCCGGCCGGCCTGGAAGTAACTGAGGTATCTTTTTGGCCAGATGAGTATGAGGCCTACTCCTGTTCTTTCTTTGCTGTTATAGGACCCTGCACTCTGGATTATCAATGGCCCTCTTGCTGCTGGGACCGATGATACGTCCCTCTACCTGTGTGGTAGGCTGCGCAGGCCCTCTCTGGTGCTTCTCTGCTGGAGTCCACACCGGGCCCTGGTGATGCAGCTGTACCTTCAGGTTGTTTATGGGCCAGGTGCTTGCAGCTCTCCTGCCCTTCGGATTCAGCTACCAGGGAATATTTTAGGCCCTGGTGGCCACAGACTCTGATGTCCAAGTCTACTTCTTTGCCTCTCTGCAGCTCTGGCCTCCCTGGACTGAGCTAACCAGCTCCAGCCCCAGTTCACCAGACTGCACACTCTGCGTCTGCTCTCTCTGCTCCCTCCTCACAGACTGAACACTAACTCCTCCCTCAGGTCAGACTTGAGGAATGCTCCCTGGAACTCCAGGTTCAGAGCTCCCCCTGCTGGCCTGAGGGAGAAACTGCGTTGGATGTTGAACTTACTGGCCAATAGCCCTCCCAATTACCTCCAGGCTCAGCATTAACCCTTTGGAGGGGCAATGCTGTTGTGGCGACCAGGTCCTGGGGCGCCACAGCTCCTTCTCACACCACCTCAATAGAATAAAATTATTGCTACCTGCACAGCGTGAGCATTGAGGTGCAACCATGCAAGAAAAATGCCAAATGGACTCTCTCCCTATGTTTTTAGGATTGATTAGATACCAGAGACCAATATCCCATAAAATTCTTATATCAGAATACCTAATGTCAGACATGATACATAGTGATTACTGGGCTCTGGGTGTCCCACCTCCCCTTACCTCCAAAGTGAGAAGATAATCAGTTTTAAAGCCTTAATGAAGGTATAATTATTATTTTTCCAGATCTCAACTGAACTGTCATAATTTAATCATAAAACCTAATTTTATAAATACTTCTCATTCTACATTTTCCCTAAATGAATCCATCAATCTCTTCAGAAAAGAATGTGATGCCCCTGCGGTAACCAGGTGTCACAAAAACAAGGTAACAACAAAGCAACAGCTCGGGTCCTACATGACTGTGCCACAACCAGGGTGGGAGACTCCCCTTAGTACTAGGTGACAGGGCTGGGCACTGTGAGCTAACAGGCAGCCAACTGGGAAGGGAGGGACCAGACCTGGGGGAGGAGAGAGTAACCTGGAAGTGTGGGTAGGGAGTCGGAGAAAGGAAGTGAAAGGGAAAGGAGTTGAGGAGAAAAGTGTGTAGTAGTAAGAGACAGGTGTCAAGACAGACAAAGGAATCTTGAGACACATTGAAAGGAGTAAAGAATCCACAAAGACCTGAGTAGAAAGATCAGCCACTCAGAGGAGAACAGTAGCTGGAGAATGGTAGAGCAAGCTCCAAGGACAGAGGGATCCTGTGAGGTGGACATCCAGGGCTCCCAGTACTTTGCATGCACGTGGTGCAGATCCCAGAACAGATCAGGACTTCAAGCCATCTGTTAACTCTGATAGGCAGGTGGGTTCCAGGACTCCTCTGCCACCACTAACGTGCGAGGCATCAGCAGCAAAGAGGGGACCGGGAGAACGGGAGAAATTCCCTTAAACAGTCCAAGCTGCCTGCGGCAGGATCCAGACACCAGAAAGACCTCCAAGTGCTCCACGCCAGGGAGGACTGACAAATACACCAGCGTGCATCGGTGGGAGAGTGGCAACAGGTTGGCTGACACAGCTATAAAGGATACAGGCGTACCTGGGATCCAGCACGTCCCCAGGGCGTGAATCCAGTAAATAAAAACAACCAAACTGCACTCCCTGTCTGGACTGACTTATTGCCGTGCACCTCCACGTTAACCCTTCACCTACCCCTGGGGAAAAGCCCTGCTTGCGGAGGGCTCCACCTTCCACGCTTCCCCCATCCATCATCCCCAGCGGGAACCCGCAGCGGTGACCCTACCATCCCTGTCCGCAAACCGCGAGTAGCGTTGTTGGACTTTTTATTTTATTTTTCTTTTCTTTTCATTTAAAACTAAACTGGTCGACAGTGCCCCCGGATCCGGAACCCTTCGAGCCACGGACGTCCGTATCCGAGCAGCTGAGCTGCTCCTGGGCGCTACAAAAATATAATTATGTTGTAATACACATTTTTATTTATTCATTTATTTTTTTATATAAATGCAAAAAAAAGAATAATGTTCATACTTATTTCAGTAAGAGACAGCGAGCCTTCAATCCTAGATGTCTGTAATGGCCATACACTTCTTGTAATAACAATACATCAGGATGAGCGATTTTGAAGTGTTTAGGGATATACAGTGCTTTGTGAAAGTATTCACCCCCATGGCTTTTTACTTTGTTACATTACAACTTGTTTAAATATTTGTGTGTGATGCATCACCACTAAATACTGTAGTCTCAGTTGAGAAGTGTCTATAAGAAAAATATATTAAAAAATTAAAATGATGGGCTAAAATAAATAAAAACAGCCATGTTCATATGTTTTGAAAATGGATGTCACACGTACCGGAGACACGGATGTGGGAAGGAGGCCTTATGAAGAACGTTTCCCTTCTTATTATAAATCCCTCTGCTTTCCTTGATGTACTGGCTATAGAGCGGCACCCGGAAGTGCAAATGTAATTTTGTCACTTGTGTTGTTGATTTCATTTGCATAAGACATCAAGTAACAAAATGAAAAAAAAATGCTCACTTCACAACACACTAGTGATGTGACTTTTCAAACACCCCACGCACTTGCGGCATCCTTTGTTTGGTTGTGGTGGGTAGTCGCAATTCTTCTAATCCCTTTAATCATCTCTAGAACCAGCTCATGTAACTAGATTAATCCCACATAAAAGATACTGCGAAAGATTTCCTTGGAAACCAGATCAACAGGTTTTTTGTGTAATCAATCACGATTTGTACCTCTAACTAGGAGCGGGAGGGAAGCTAATGATGGCAACCTTACTCATCATGTTGTGATTGAGCTGTCAATGTAGCTTTACACCTCCAGAACATGCCCCTCACAAAGCTAGCTATCTGCTCTAAGGTTCACAAATAGTTGCTTCAGTTTACAGTTCCCTTTCGCCTGCAGCACTGTATATTTAGGTCAGAATATTGCTTAGATGTCAGCTTGTTTTTAGCGTTATACTAAACTTGGAAGGCTGTCCACGCCGTTTGACAAAATTGAGACAAAATAAGTGGTGGAATATTCACAAGATTTGTTTAGTCAACAGATGTGTGTTATCAATAGAATCTAGAACCTAGTGATTACAATGTTCACCATCAGGGTATATTAGGCCAAAAAGGCAGCTGGATCATGAGAGATGCAACAGCATTTGGCGAGCACTAAAAAACAGGGACACACACACATATATATACGCAGCACCACACGGGGCTGGTGGTTAACCTACTCGTTGCCGGGCCATTGAGAGTCAGGTCAGGCGATGTCACAGGTGGACTTGCCTGGTTCAGTTGCCCCGAGGCATGCAATAAAGTGAAGGGAAAGCAGGGTGATTGGGAGAGTTTGTCATGACGCCACCTGTAGTATGCAGCCAGGGAATATCCACTGCTGCAGAATTCCTCACCGGAGCAGGTGTTATGGCAGCCTGGATGCTGTCGCTCCACACAGGCAGAGCGTGCCCCGGGTGTATGACGAGGGCAGTAGTCCACGAGCGCGCCGAAGCACGGGGCGTCGGCAAAGACAGGGATGACACAGGGGGCTGCGGTTCAAATTTCTCTTTACTCACAGTTCTTAAGATGCCCCGGAGGTGCCACTCTCCACCGTGATGGGCCTCAGCCAGTCCCGGGTAAATCAGAGGCAATCACAGATGTCTGTGGAGTGTGAGACCTCCCTTCCTTGCTCTTGGTTGTGGATCCCCGTGGCTTGAAGTGGCTTGGGGACCCCAGTGTTTCTGTCAAGTGTCCCGCCCAGTACACAGGTAGCGCGGATCCTCGCCATGGGGCCTGGCTGCAATCCTGACCCCGAATTTTGTGTCACTGTGCTCTGGGAAAATGAGTGGTGGGCGATGGGACTTGAAATCCCCATCCCCTGCAGAATCTGGCAGACAACATAAAGTATGATCTGCCCTAGGGCTTCTGCAACCTGTCAGCGCTGGCACTGTGGGAACGGTTAGGCTCAACCTCCATCTACCATGTTCTCCTCTGTCTCACCATCTCCACCGGTTGCCTCTTGCCCTTTTCCAGTCTGCCCAGTTCTAGCTAAGAGAAGCTCTCAAGCACTCTCTCTTAGTGACTATGTTCTTCAAAGTCTCAGACCTTTCTGACTAGAAACTAGTTGTTTGTTCCTTACTCACTCAGTGCAGCCCCCACCTTCTTGATGACTCATAGTGGCTGTTGCCCTCATAACCTGAAATTTCCCAGCCTGGCTTCCTGAGTTGTGTAACTGGCTGACTCACTAACTGGATTTTGTGAAGTGAAACACACACCAGCGATTAACCTCATCTTACCCAGAATGAATACTACAACTTATAAGAAATGCAGTACCCTGTGGCGACTGAAGCTTCAGGGGTGCCACATTCCCCCACAGCGAATCACAGCACTTCGGGGCTGCAAAACAAAATACAGAGTATACCGCAATTTTCGTATGCAATGACAATATAACAATCTTCCCTTTATGGGAGGAACATCACATTAACCTTTCAACATTAACATTTGCCCAGTCAGCATCACATTTAGCTGCAGTATATCTACAAGAAAAACTTTTGAATATTCACTATGCAGTAAAACATATCATAAAGAGGAAAGAGAAAGAAAAAAACCTTTTGCATTTCAATCAAAAAGTTCTTATCTCAGATAAACCAGGTAAAAGCTTTTCAACACACAGCAGCGAGCGACAAAGTCCACGGTTCCTTAAACTGGTGCCACTTATTTACAACGGTAGTCCTGGCCACGCATAGCTCAGTGGCCCAGAAGTCCATCTGGTCAAACAGAGGAAAAAGTACTTTCAACCAATGGTGAATTATTAACATCTTCTCATATTTACATGCCTCTCTATGATGCTCCAGGGTCATAGAGAGCCTCGACCTCCAGCTACCATGTTCTCCTTTGTTTCAAAATCTTCACCGGTTGCCTCATGCCTTCTTCCAGTCTGCCCGGTTCTAGCTAAGAGAAGCTCTCAAGCACTCTCTCTTAGCGACCGTGTTCTTCAGAGTCTCAGACCTTAGAAACTGGTTGTGTGTTCCTTACTCACTCAGTGCAGCCCCCTCCTTCTTGATGACTCAAAGTGGCTGTTGCCTTGGTAATTGGGAATTTCCCAGCCTGGCGTCCTGAGTTGTTTAACTGGCTGAATCACTAACTGGATTTTGTGTAAGTGAAACTAACAACAGCGATTAACCTCCTCTTACCCAGAATGATTACTACATCTTAAAAGAGATGCAGTACCCTGTGGCAACTGACGCCTCAGGGGCGCAACATATAGATATAGTGAGAGAGATTTTGAAATGCTTTTCTGCTTATTCACTATTATACACATGAATGGGAGAGATGTAAGATTTTGGTCATTAGTTGTTGTGCGGTGTTCTGTGTTGCACTCACTGGGTGTAATGGCGATGTCGGACTCCGTTAACACTAAAAAGTCCGACAAACTGCCTGTGATTCTTTAGTTGCACAGCCTGTCATGGGTGTCGACTGGTTCTGGCTTCACTGGTCTCCAGTACTTCCAGAGTTAATTTCTCCTGGCCTGTGATCACAGGCTGCTGATCACTATCTCCAGCCTTTATAAACTTCTGGATTCTGGGGCTTAGTGACACATATTGCTTTGCTTCCTGGTTTCTGTTGCTATCCAGTTGTATGGTGATCTTCAGTTTGCAGTCTAGCATGGTGTGTGAGTCCTCCAGTTGTGTACTTATTTCCTACCCCTTTTGCATTACTCCCCAGTTCACATACTGTCCCTCTTTTGTGTTTGAGTGCAATGTGCACAAGTCTTCATTTTACCTTTTGTTTGTGACTATTTGTGGGGTGTTACTGGGTTTCTGGCCCACCCCCTGGGTGGGGGGGAAGTAGTATCAGGGCTTGGACAGCAGACAGCGCAACGTTGGAGGCTCGAGCCTGACTACCATCAAGTCTACTCTCAAGATAAGGGACAGCACAGGGGCCCCATTCGCATGGTTAGCCTAGGAGTCTCTGTTCCTTCTATACAACCTTGTGACATTGGTAGAACACATCTGAATCCCATGCCAGTATGAATCACAGGTTTGAGTTTAGACCCAATACTTAAAGCGCCACTCCAGCATTTTAGGGTGTTTTCAGCTCTGGAGTGGTGCTTTAAATCTAAGTCCCCTGCCCCCTATCTTATACTTACTCTTTGGCATTTTCATGTTTTTCAGTCACTCAGCACCATCTCGTCAGAATGTACATCACAAGTGGTCAATACAAGTCTATGAGAGCAAGAACAAGGCTCTCATAGACTTGTATTGAGTTGTGACCTCTGGCGCACTCCATGGAACACTAGAGCTGCCAGCAGGTCAAAAATTGCTGTTGACCGACTCCGGAAACAGATGAAGATGGCGCAAGGGGAGTTGAAGACAAGGGGCAGAGGACTTACATTTGAAGCACCACTCCAGCGCTGAAATAAAAACAAAACAAAACGCTGGAGTGGTGCATTGCAGAAGTGTAGGGAATTAAACCAATGGCACTGATTCACATCAGCGTTCAAGGGTGTTATGGTATTGTGTATCCGTGCCTTTAGTTGCCTCCTGATCTTTTTCTTCTGTTGTGTTTATAAGAAAAGAAATGTATCTAGAGTTTATCTGCAAACCCACAGTCATGTATTTAAAACCATGAATACTAGAAAATAAACACATGTATGCTAAATAGGTTTAAAACTAACTTGTGCCATGGTTCAGCACTGGTATGTTTCCAAGAACAAATAGCTTAATAAGGATATATAGACCTGGCCGGGGAAGGAAAGTCCAGGTGCAGGGGAAGAGTCTGCTGGGACCTCCTCTGGCTTCTCCCCATCTAGTTCACATCCATTGCCACAGCATTTCAGAGTATAGAATATACAGTTAGGTCCAGAAATATTTGGACAGTGACACAAGTTTTGTTATTTTAGCTGTTTACAAAAACATGTTCAGAAATACAATTATATATATAATATGGGCTGAAAGTGCACACTCCCAGCTGCAATATGAGAGTTTTCACATCCAAATCGGAGAAAGGGTTTAGGAATCATAGCTCTGTAATGCATAGCCTCCTCTTTTTCAAGGGACCAAAAGTAATTGGACAAGGGACTCTAAGGGCTGCAATTAACTCTGAAGGCGTCTCCCTCGTTAACCTGTAATCAATGAAGTAGTTAAAAGGTCTGGGGTTGATTACAGGTGTGTGGTTTTGCATTTGGAAGCTGTTGCTGTGACCAGACAACATGCGGTCTAAGGAACTCTCAATTGAGGTGAAGCAGAACATCCTGAGGCTGAAAAAAAAAGAAAAAATCCATCAGAGAGATAGCAGACATGCTTGGAGTAGCAAAATCAACAGTCTGGTACATTCTGAGAAAAAAGGAATTGACTGATGAGCTTGGGAACTCAAAAAGGCCTGGGCGTCCACGGATGACAACAGTGGTGGATGATCGCCGCATACTTTCTTTGGTGAAGAAGAACCCGTTCACAACGTCAACTGAAGTCCAGAACACTCTCAGTGAAGTAGGTGTATCTGTCTCTAAGTCAACAGTAAAGAGAAGACTCCATGAAAGTAAATACAAAGGGTTCACATCTAGATGCAAACCATTCATCAATTCCAAAAATAGACAGGCCAGAGTTAAATTTGATGAAAAACACCTCATGAAGCCAGCTCAGTTCTGGAAAAGTATTCTATGGACAGATGAGACAAATATCAACCTGTACCAGAATGATGGGAAGAAAAAAGTTTGGAGAAGAAAGGGAACGGCACATGATCCAAGGCACACCACATCCTCTGTAAAACATGGTGGAGGCAACGTGATGGCATGGGCATGCATGGCTTTCAATGGCACTGGGTCACTTGTGTTTATTGATGACATAACAGCAGACAAGAGTAGCCGGATGAATTCTGAAGTGTACAGGGATATACTTTCAGCCCAGATTCAGCCAAATGCCGCAAAGTTGATCGGACGGCGCTTCATAGTACAGATGGACAATGACCCCAAGCATACAGCCAAAGCTACCCAGGAGTTCATGAGTGCAAAAAAGTGGAACATTCTGCAAAGTCAATCTGGCCAAGTCAATCACCAGATCTTAACCCAATTCAGCATGCATTTCACTTGCTCAAATCCAGACTTAAGACGGAAAGACCCACAAACAAGCAAGACCTGAAGGCTGCGGCTGTAAAGGCCTGGCAAAGCATTAAGGAGGAAACCCAGCGTTTGGTGATGTCCATGGGTTCCAGACTTAAGGCAGTGATTGCCTCCAAAGGATTCGCAACAAAATATTGAAAATAAAAATATTTTGTTTGGGTTTGGTTTATTTGTCCAATTACTTTTGACCTCCTAAAATGTGGAGTGTTTGTAAAGAAATGTGTACAATTCCTACAATTTATATCAGATATTTTTGTTCAAACCTTCAAATTAAACGTTACAATCTGCACTTGAATTCTGTTGTAGAGGTTTCATTTCAAATCCAATGTGGTGGCATGCAGAGCCCAACTCGCAAAAATTGTGTCACTGTCCAAATATTTCTGGACCTAACTGTAGCTCTGTAATTAGAGGGCTTGTCTGGATTCCATGCTGTTTTTGGTGCTGGCGGCCTATATAGGTGACAGGCTGCCTTTTTAAGAAGCTAAACATTTTTTCTTACATTTTGAGCTAATAGTATGCATTAACCCTTCACTTTTCCGAACCTGCAGCACTGCACACTTTATTCAGCGAACATACAATGCAGTGCTAGAATAGAAGCAGTGAAAAGGAGTGTATCATTTTTCAACTTTTGACAATATAGTGACGCTCCTTTATTGCCAAGAGCGACGCCGTCAACATTTCATACCATTACATTTTACGTAGCACTGCTGTCTTTATTGGAGGGCGCATTTGTGTGATGCCACTTGCGTTATTTTCTTTGTTCGCATGACCTTCCTTCACCACTTCTAAACAATTGAAGGGTTAATTGTCTTTTACATAATTTTATGCATTCTTGTAGGTGTAGTGGGAAAACACGGATGTAAGTACCACTATCAAAGGGATTATTAGAGTAATGATAACGTTGATTTTATTTTTTCAAATCTTTTTTTCAAAAGCTTTTGAACATATTGGTGTATAACATCTAATGTTAATGTAACAAGTCCCATTGGATTCAACATTAAGCTTATGAGATTTTTCATTGTTAGCCAGCTTTAGCAAGGGGATTCTAGAAACTATTTTTTTGTTTTCATTTGTTATAGTTTGCTATAACCGTATACATTGAGCAATTGAAAATACACAGACCGCTTCTAGATTACTTTATTTGGACAGGAACAGAAAGTTATTGTTCTGGCTCGCTTTGGGATTCAATCCAGTGACCTCTGTTTTTGTGATCGGTTCTTCTGTCTGCTTGGCTATTGCCTTTTCTTCCCTGTCCAAATGCTGATGGTTCGTTTTCCTTTCTGATTTGTGCCTCTCCAGGTGTTCCTCATTTTCCCGTTTTTGTTTGACCTATAACATTCTGGGTTGGGTTATATATGTTCATCCCTCATTAGACTTCCTTACTGGCTATTGCCTTTTCTTACCGGTCCAAATGCTGATGGTTCCAATGGTCTTTGTTTTCCTTTCTGATATGCTCCTCTCCAGGTGTTTCTCATTTTGCCGTTACTATATGACCTATCACATTCTGGGTTGGGTTCTATATGTTCATGCCTCACTGCACATCCTTACTGGTTATTGCCTTTTCTTCCCTGTCCAAATGCTGATGGTTCCAATGGTCTTTCTTTCCTTTTCTGAATTGCTCCTCTCCAGTTGTTTCTCATTTTTCTGTTATTGTTTGACCTATCACATTTTGGGTTGGATTATATATATTCATCCTTCTTTACACTTTCTTATTGGCTATATTTCTATGTGGACTTGTTCCTGAGTTTTCCAACCCTTCCCTTCATCTTAGAGGTTTACCTTTTATAGTAAACACTAATTGAATGTCTGTTGAGTGTCGGTGTGTTCTCCTTCCCAGCCCCTAATCCTTCCACCTTATTTGAATGTGTTTTATTTTCCTCACAATGACTTTCTGTTTGTTCCTGAAGACCTTCCTCTCCTCTTATAGTCAGTGTGTGGCGGCCTCCTCTTGGTCCTTCAGGAGACACGTGAAACCCCTCGATGCCTTTTAGGAAGCCAGGTCCAAGGCGGTGCTGTTAGTTGTGCAGCTAGGGTCTTTTTGTCTGTACTAGTTGGGTGCGGCCGCATCATCCTCTTTTCTTTTACCCGTGTTTGACTGATTTATGTTCTTAACACTTATTTCATAATGACAAAGCATAATGCCAAAGTATAATTTGCAATGTTTAAGTGTGTATTTGATAGTTACATGGATTTGTTCTTTCTTTGGGGTGCAGCATCAGCTCTTATTTCCAAAAACTAGATTGCCCATGTGAATAGTTTTGCCTTTTCTTGTTTAGCTTGTATTGTATCACCTTCTGTTACTTCTGTGATAAAGTGGCACTTTAAAAAACAAAGAAAAGTGATATGTTGTAGCTTGTTATATATAGCTGATTGGTTGGGATCTAGGTCCAGAGTAAACACAGTGTGGTGTATGGACCCATTGAGCTCACACAGTGTGCTGCATACCCTCAAAAATAAGTCGAGTCCTGCCCCTTGCTTTGCGTAATTACTGAGGGACAGTAACCATCAACCATCAAAAGCAATTAAAACGTGCTGAAAAGCAATGGAAATGGGTTTTATGTATTATTTATTAAATAAAAGGATGGTTTAAAATTGCCAATAAACCTAATGAATGCACTCACCTTGAAAGATCCTAGCACATGCCTCGTCTAACTTGGGTGTTTCTTAGTTTGCTCTTTCATGATACCTATACTGTACGCACTATGAGAAATATAAATTAGTGTACCTATATTTCCAAATTATTTTAAGAAGAACATAACATTAAACACTATTTCACAAGCCAGTAATCCTTTTGGAATGCTGTATACTTATATACTGTTCATGCTCGCTAGAAAATGGGCCTATAAGTAACCAGCACATGTAGCATGTGTGGGTTAAAGCACTTCATTCTGTATACAGAGTATTTTTCAAGTTTAATTACCTTACTAAATCAAAAATTGAAGACAACATCTGTGCTTTCTAGTACAATTCAACTGAAAAATATATTGAAATTTATTTGGGTGGAAAATTAAAATTTAAGAACTAAAATAATCTCGTTCAATAAATATTCACACACTTAAACTAATAGTTTGCTGAAGTATCCTTTAGTTTCATAACAACATTCATTCTTTTGGGTGGGAGTCAATCAGCATGGCACATCTACAATTGGCAATATTTGCTGACTCTTCCATGCAGTAACGCTCCAAATCTGTCCGATTGTGAGGGGCATCTCCTGTGTACAGTGCAATCTTGCCTCTTTAAGGAGTTCCCATGTCTTTGCTTGAGATGTCAGTTTAGGTAGACGTGACACGCCCGCACTGGGGCACTCGTTGCCGGGCCGCGGTTCTGTTCTGGGATGCTGTGGTGGCAGGGCCCGGTTCAGTGACCTCGGCGGTGTCGTTCAATAAAGATGGTGGTTGTGTGGTAATATTTACAGGGGAGATGTCGTGATGCCACCTGTGGTATGCGGCAAGATAGGTGCCGACATTGCTGTTTAGTTTGCCCTGGGGTTGGTGGTGACGCAGCAGAATTGGAATAGCTCTCCACAGGTAGAGCTGGGCCCCAAGGCTGTTGGGAGTAGTAGTCTACTAGTCTACTACCGGGCGACACAGGGATGCAGTCACAAGGTCTTTACTCACAGTTAAGAGTTCCAGGTTAGCACGTCCAGACAAATGCTGTCCTCTGAGTGCTGAGTCCTGCTGTGATGGGCTGCAGCCGATGCCGGATAGTTCGGAGGCACAACCTGGTACACCCTTCTGTGTTCCTTTCCTGGTCGTCTTCCTGCGCTGACCTCTCCCGCCTGTCACGCGCCTGCACACACAGCACTGAGCCGGTGTCCGTGGGCCCTATCGGGTGGGTTGAAGCTCTATCCCTTTCACCCTATGTGGTCACCTTTTCACTGGATGTGTGTGGATTTGGCTTCGACATTTGAAGTAACCTCAGCCTCTGGTTAGCTAGCTGTGTCTTGAAGTTCTCCACTAGTTGAGGGGCCGGTCCCCTTCTTCAGCCAAGTCCCTCCACTCTGGTATGTTGTGTGTGGAATGAGGCCACAGGAGTTTGGTTGCTTCCCGCGGGCTCTAGGACCCTCTCTGTCGTGTGCCTGGGCCGAGCTGCTGCAGTTCCAGACCACAGGTCTTAACTCCTCCACTGCTCCTACTCGACTCACCAACTTTCTACCGTCTGGTCCCACTAACTAGACTCCACCCCCCCCCCCCCCGTTCCTCAGCCTGACTGTGTGCAACTACCAGCTAAGTTGCACTAGGCCCTTACCACGGTCTGACTGGGTGTTGCTGAGTGAGAGTCTGTGTTTTGTGTATACCGGTTTGTGACCCCCCTCCTTACCTGGGAATGGGATACTACACCTCTGGCTGAAATGCAGTACCTCTGTGGCGACTGAAGCCTCAGGGGCACCACAGACGATCTTATCTTGGTAGGTTTTTTTAGTTGTGCCATACTCCTTCCATTTTTTTGATGTTGGATTGAACAGTGCTCTGTAAGATGTATAGAGTTTGTGCTGTTTTTTATATCTTATCCCTGCTTTACTCTTCTCCACAACTTTACCCCTGACCTGTCTGGTGTGTTTCTTGGTTTTCCTGATGCTTTTGATCCTGAATGTTCTCTAACAAACCTCCGAGGCCTTCACAGAACAGCTGTAGTTATATTTTAAATAAATTACACATAGGTGGATTCAATTGGGCGACTTCCAGAGACAATTTTTCACTCAGTATTTTATTTAATGGTATCAGACTACAGGAGGCTAAATACAAATGCACGTCACAATTTTCAGATTTATATTTTTAGAACATTTAGAAAACCAAGTATAATTTCCCTTACACTTCACTAACACTTGCTACTTTGTGTTGGTACATCACATAAGATGCCAATAAAATACATTTACATTTGTAGGTGTAATGTGAAAAAAATGGACTTTTTTAAGGCACTATATTGTAACAAACCATACTCTTATTTTTCTGTCTGCTCGCCCCTGTCTATCTAATACAGTATTAACTATTTGATAACAGTTCAGAATACTTAAGTTTATGATCTATTTTTAGGTTCATTTTTGCGATTTTGATAGAGGAGTTTCAGGTGCTGGTTTCTGTTTTTAGAGATCTGACCTTGTGTTGCCATTGATTGGCAGAGAGACTAGGGCAGGAGCGTTCTGCATTCCAGCAGTATCTACAGCACATACAAAGCGGAGACTTCTGAGCGAGATAGTGCTAAAGGTTACTTGTGTAGTAGTGGACAGCTGTCATGATGCCAACGAGCTGGCATGGCATTCTTGATAAGTTGCTGTTAATATTTTCTTGTCACCTAATGGAGGCTGCATTTTTGTGGAATGAACAAATAGTCACCTCATCACTTTTCTAAGAATAAAATGTCTCCTGTCCATATGATGTCTCCCCATTGAATAGTGGTATCACCAAAAAAGGTCTTGCTCACCAGTTGTATGTAGTTGTACAGATGGTCCATTCTAAACACTATATAATATTTATTCATTTATATAGCGCTGTTAATTCCACAGCGCTTTACATACATTGGCAACACTGTCCCCATTGGGGCTCACAATCTAGGTTCCCTATGAGTATGTTTCTGGAGTGTGGGAGAAAACTGGAGAACCCAGAGGAAACCCACGCAAACACAGGGAGAACATACAAACTCCTTGCAGATGGTGTCCTTGGAGGGGTTTGAACCCAGGACCCCAGCGCTGCAAGACTGCAGTGCTAACCACTGAGCCACCGTGCTGCCTAATACATCTGCATTGTCAGGAACATTCCCATATTTCGTATTTATGGAATATCAATACTGTATGTCCTTAAAGTTGCATCACTGGGGTCTAGGGATTAGCCATCTATACCATATTAATTTTAGCAGACCACATATCACCCTATATTTAAAGTGAAAAAGGTTTCTGCAATTCAATCTGAGAGCAGCATGATGTAATGAAACAGAGCCTGGTTCCAATAATGTGTCACTTCATAGGCTGTGCGTTGCTGTTTCATTATAATCAGTGTTTTATCAGCAGGATATTATCACTAAAGGACTAGCTATCTTGATCGTGCCATGTAGTCCTCCTACTCTGTGCAATCCCCCACCAACTACTAATTGGTAACGTTCTGCCTATGCACAGTGTACACAGAAAGCTACCAATCAGTGGTGTGGGTGGGATTATACAGACCTCAACATTCAGAGAAAGGATAGATTTGCAGCAGATAATTCAGGGATTTTACAGCAACCAGTATAGTAAAAAGTACATAGCTTGAATCAGGGCTTCTGTGCCTACATTATGTTGCATTCAGATTACATAGCTAAAACCTGCTGACACATTCCCTTTAACAGATGGGAGTTTGTTCCCTTTTGATGAGTGGAATTATAAGACACCAGCTTTCTCAATCTATTTTCTGTTCTGGAGAGCCCACAACTTCGCCATTGCTGAGCTTATGTCAGTACTGAGAAGCGGTAAGTATTCTTAAAATCCAATCCTTGGACAATACTCACCTATTTCCACCAGTTCCATAAAGTCAACTCCTATACTCCAATATAGGGAATGTAATCATTTAAACACTCTTCTTAGCAAATTTTTAAAAGAAATGTAATAGAGGATTGTAATTCTGCAGTGCCCTCTCATCATACTGCAGTTTCCTAGTTTACTGCTAAAACCGCATATTAGGGTCTATTCTAGCCCCCACCTCAGGTCCCGTAACATCCCCAAGCTTAATTTGTATCAGCATGCATATATGCTTCCAACATAAAAGGATAGGGCATTGGAGGGAAGACTCGGTACACAAAGGTAGTCGGCTGATTCAGCAGATTTCGCTCTAATATGTATTGGGACATTTAGGAAGCGCCTTTTTATGTATTCGTTAGTATCTTTGAACTGTGTGAGCTTCTGTATGACTTTTTACAGTATTTGCTGCAGTTCATTTTATGTTTTTTCCACTGTACACAAGACAGTATCCTTTACTGCAGAGCAGAAAGATAAATCCGAGACATTATAATCCTAAAACTTCATAAATTGGGATTGTCTGACATTGTTGTACCATTGAGGCGGTATTCTAACGGTAAAGCCATAATGTGCAATTACGATAAATATTGTATGTGGAGCGGAATTTTGCTAAAGGCAACAAATCCTCAAAGGCTTTTATCTCCATATTTCTTTGCTGCCCCCTAAATCCTGTATGATTGAATAAATTATATGCGCCAGTGCAATTACTGGAAGTCACCATTGTGTTTTCCTGTGCGGATTGGTGTCTGTATACTTGCTTTGTTCTTTCCTTAGGTGGAATATATTTGTAGCATGTGTACACATTAGATAACAGGAGTTTGATGGCTGAACAGCTATAGAATGAAAGATTGCCTGGTGAACAATTAAACCTACACAACCATAAATGTTTAGTCTATACTGGCCATTACAGTCATCCAAGCAGGCCGAACATGTTAAATAACAGCAGCCGCTGAATGAATATGTTTCCGGGAATACTCTTAATGAAAGATCAATTGAGAACACAACAAATGTCTTTGATGATCTTTAATAGATGAAAAATTATTTGACCAACAAACGTTACTTATTTCATATGAGCCGATCACTGTGATCGGTCGGCTAGAATGATCATTCTTTCTTAAAGGGAATCTGTCACCACTTTGACCTTTCTAAACTGTTAATATGGGCATACAGATTATAGAATGCTGAAAAAAGCCATACCTTTATGTCTCATATCACATGCCTTGTTGTTGAAATATCATCTTTTATCACTTTATGTAAATGAGCTCTTCCAGGCTATGGGGCGGATGCTGCCTGGAAGATAACTCCGCCTCCAGAGATTATTATAAATAGAAGGGGCATTACCAGTGGGATGTGGGATGGCCGCTCTGCTCTCACTACATAGCTGTGTGATTTATAATTGACACCTCTGCAGGTTCCTCTCAGCTTCAGCCTCCAGCTTGAAGATAGACTGGGTTGCAATATTGCCGCAATGAAGCAGAGCTCAGGGAGCTGCAAAAATGTGTTTGAAAGAAGTCAAATTTAATTTCTCCTGTTCTGTGTCAGTTACTTGTCTCACACTGATAATGCCCCTTTTATTAATAATAAGCACTGGAGGCGGAGTTATCTTACAGGCAGCATCCGCCCCATAGCCTGGAAGAGCTCATTTACATAAAGTGATAGATTGATTTTTCCATAACAAGGCATCTGAGACAGACGTAAGACTAGTGTCAGCATTATATAACCTGTATGCCCATATTACGAGAGTAAAAAGGACAAAGTGGTGACAGCGTTCCTTTACGTTTTGCTTGACAAATGATTGTTTCGGTTGATAGTGTTCATTTTCATCAAGTAGAGTCTAATGTCTATGGGGAAATTTACATATTCATATGTGTATGGGGCATTGCAGTTGTTCCATTCCCCGCTGATTTCAGAGGAAAGATTCTATTGCAATGCTATGTTATTTACACTGAACAAAAATATAAATACAACACTTTTTTTGGTTTTGCTCCCATTTGTCATGAGTTGAACTCAAAGATCGAAGACTTTTTTTCTATGTACACTACAGGTCTTTTTCTATCATTGTTCACAAATTTGTCTAAATCTGTCATAGTGGGCACTTCTCCTTTTGCCGAGATAATCCATCCACCTCATAGATGTGGCATATAAAGATGCTGATTAGACAGCATGATTATTGCACAGGTGTGCCTTAGGCTGGCCACAATAAAAGTGCAGTTTTGCGGTCCGAAAACCAGTCAGTATCTGGTGTGATCACAATTGTTCAGTCTGCCAATTGCCCTGTACTCCGAAAACTGAGATTCATCTGTGAAGAGAACATCTCCACAATGTGACAGACAGACATTATTGAATGTGAGCATTTGCCCACTTAATGTGGTTATGATGATGAACCGCAGTCAGGTGGAGACTCTTATGAGGACGACGAGCAGCAGATGAGCTTCTCTGAGACGGTTTCTGACAGTTTGTGAAGAAATTCTGTGGCTATGCAAACTGATTGTTGCAGCAGCTGTCCGGGTGGCTGGTCTCAGACGATCTTGGAGGTGAAGATGCTGGATGTGGAGGTTCTGGGCTGGTGTGGCTACACATGGTGTGCGGTTGTGAGGCCGGTTGGATGTACTGTCAGGTTCTCTGAAACACATTTGGTAGAGAAATGAGCATTCAATGCACGGGCTACAGCTCTGGTGGACATTCCTGCTATCAGCTTGCCAATTACACGCTCCCTCTAAACTTGTGACATCTGTGGCATTGTGCTGTGTGATAAAACTGCACATTTTAGAGTGGCCTTTTCTTGTGGCCAGCCTAAAGCACACCTGTGCAATAATTGTGCTGTCCAGTAAGCACTTTGATAAGCCACACCTGTGAGGTGGATGATTTATTTTTTTTCCTATTTGAGAGACAAAGGCCTTTTGTGTACATAGAAAAAGTCTTAATCTTTGAGTTCAGCTCATGAAAAATGGGAGCAAAAACAAGTGTTATGTTTTATATTTTTGTTCAGTATAGAATATCTCAGTAATGCGTTGCCAGAGCCAGGCACCTAGAGAGTCACACAGAGACTACAGCTCCATTGTATGAAGAACTGGAACTATCTGTGCCTGCTCATCACGCAAAGTATAACAAGTGCTATATAGATATTCATTAGACTTGCCTGAATGAAAAAATCACCCCTTATTCTAGACATTAATTATTGTTCTGATTTAGGAAGGTATCTGGCTGTGGTTTCTGGGAATTTGATGTTACCTTCAGAGCACAAAGGCTCTTACTGTAAGAACTAGATGGATTGGGGGCGTCCAGATAGTTTCATAATCTATCATTAAAACAGCAAAGTGAATTGTACCCTTGTGAGACCATAATTAAATTTATTTGGTTGGGAAATCGTAATTTAGAGGTATTTTCCTTTTCAGTTTGCTTCTCATGGAGGGTTCCAGATATCCAATTTTGTTACAGAATCTTTATAGAGATTTTTTTTATTTTGTGTAGTGTGTTAAGCTGATTTACACCTAATACGGGCATGATTTAGTTATGTGAATGTAGATATGTAGCGCCCAGAGAAGGGAGTACTCAGTCCCAGGCAGTAGCAAATGGAAATGTCACTCTGGTGGCCGTTGCTTGGTCCCGTGCTCAGAGCCCCTTTTGTTAATGGGGGATATTTACGGGGGAGATAAGAGTTTTTGTCATGTGACGCCACCTGCGGGTTGCGATTAGGGATGGAGAACTGCCGCTGCTGAATGTGGGTACTCCCAGGGCTGGTGGCAGTGGCAGCTGTGATGGTAGGCCCTCCGCAGGTAGGGCTGTGCCTGGGAGATGTAACGGGGGCAATAATGGAGACTACACAGGTTGTCTTTAACAGTCTCTACTCACTGTGGACCCAGGGGTTCCTGGTTCAGGTCCCTTGGTGGACCAGTGCCAAAGTAGTGAGCCAGGTTGCTCTGTCCCCGGCACTCTGTAGATTGAGTCCCCGTAGCATGGAGCGTTTGGGGACCCCCGACTGTCCCTTTTGGGGTACAGTCTCCTCCGTTCGGCGGGCAGTGTGGACCCTGCGGGGAGGTAAGAGTCCGAACCCCGATCCTAGTTTACTGCTGATGCTCCCGGATTATTTGGTTCGGTGATGTCCGTGAAGGTGTCCTCACTGGGCAGGTATTTGCCAAACAGTCTAAAACTTGCGCTTGACCTAGGGCCCTGTGCCTCGTGCGTGCTCCGGTCCCAGTGGTATCTCGGTACCCGCCCTGGCGACCTCTCTCCTGTGCCCCCGGGGTCACTGTTACACGTACCCAGCTCAGGCATGTCCGCACACCTCTCCTATGTGCTCCTGACTCTCGACTCACTATTGACTCTCTCACTGCTGACCCCTCCCACCAGGCTGGTTATACCCAGGGACTCGTTCCCACCGCAACCATCGCCTTACGTGGTTAACCCTCTATGTCCAGTGTGGAGTGGAGAACTAGGATTTAGATTGTTTTGGTGGAATCGGCCCTGGTACTCCAGGTCCCAGGGGGTAGGTCTTGCATCCCCAAGAAGATGCAGTTCCCTGTAGTGCCCTGAGGGTCTCAGGGGCGCTACAGATGCAATTTTCAATCTTGAGATGTGTAATACCAAGAAGGAAAACTCACAAAACTATGGAAATAACAGGATCTACATACATGATAATGATATGTAAATAATGAAAAAATGGAAACAAAATGTTCAAAACACCTCAATTTATGCTATATAATTAGTGTCCTCTGCTGGCAGCCCCCTTTGCTTGTAGAGATCAATGAAATCCCAGATGTGTTTTATGTGAGACTAGCCCAGAGACACCGCATACCATATTAGCATGTTTAGGTCAGAAGGCTGCTCTGAGTAGCATGAGCAACATGCGGCCTGGCCTTGTTATGTTGAAAAACAGCTACTGGGACACTGGAAAAATGACCATACCCCATGTTCCACCAGTAAATCAATGTGTTTGCCAAGCTGTTACTGCTTTTTGAATGAAGACTACTGGGGTCCAGTTCTCATATATTATACCACCCCAGACCATAATCCCGGAAGTAGGAATGGAGTGATATTCCCTCATGATGGCCTTTTCATGGCATTCCACACGTGGTTTCTAGATGATCTATACCTGAGGCTGATATGGAACCATGAAGGCTAGAATAGCGGTCTATACTCTTCAGTAATTAATCCCACTTTTATGTTGAAAGCAGATGGTCTGGTGACCATGTGTTCAACGTTATAAATAGGAAATCATGATGGATCATTGCACAGGCACTACACCCAGGATTGTGGTGTGGAGTGGCATATTGTGTTGTAGTCCTTTAGACTAGATAACTAAGGTATACTAACAGCTTGGCATTACATTGATTTGGTGGTGGAAGCAGTGATACAACCATGTCTCCAAAATGTTCCTAAAGCCGATTTTTAACCTAATATTTCCTTGTTCCATGTTGCTTCTGCTACTGTAAACATCCTGTGTGGACTAGTCATGCTATTATGGCCTGCAGTGTTTCTGAACTCAACTCTCATTAAGCACATTTTGCACATGATTAGTGTCATGCAATGGCTACCGGAGTTCTGCCAGGTACATGGGGACCTACAGCAAGCGCCGAAACACCCAGGTCACATCGGGAACACAATACAACGGTGGGGCTAAGGAAAGAGGAGCTGGGTCACCTCCTAAACTCACCTGAGGCTGATCCCTGCTCTCCGTAAATGAGTTATTTCACCCCATCGCAGATCACATGCTTATCTCTGTCTTTCCCTGGACTCAGCCCTGTACAGTGAGCCAGGCAGTGAGAGCGCTAGTCCCACTCTAGGTTAAAGACACAGAGATGAATAGACTGACGAGATAAAATAAATAGCAATCATACAAAGCACTCTAAACAACAGAAGCAAGTAATGAGGAAGAAGGGCAAAACCAAAAAGGAATAAGGAAGGGAAAAATACTACACACTTTCACACAGCAAATGATCTCTAAAGGACTTCCTGGTCCACAGCTCACAGGTTCCCTCTAGATGCAAGCTAAGCAGGATCTATCACTGGCATTTAACTGGGCTGGGAAAGGAGTCTTTATAGCATAGGTAATTAGCAACACAGAACAGCTGGCCCTAGCCTACATCCAGAGTTTAGGAGATCAGATAACTTATTTAACATTACCAGCATTCAATAAAGGACAATCTGCACAGCCAGCAGTATTAACCTGACCAAGTGTGTATGTAGCCCTGCGCTGCAATCTCCTGACACTAGAAATAGGAGTGATCACTCTCTGTCATAGTACCCTCTTAACAATTAACCAGCAATTGCAAAGGGAGCCGCCAGCAGACGATCTTGATGATTTGTGTGCCCAAGTGCATTCAGCTTGGCAGAACATTCCTCAGACAACTATTAATACCCTCATTGATAGCAGCGTGTAAGTGCAAGGATTTCTGCAGGTGGTGCCCATACTCAATACTGAATAAATTAAGATGTTTGGAAAATTTCTTTGATTTTTTTTGCATATTATAACCATGTCTATAGATGCTTTGATTTCCACAATTCTACGACTTTTGATTCTTAGTGTTGCAATTTCAATGTTGGGAGTGTACATAGATATTTAATGTGTATGGTGATTAAAACAGGGATTGATGTTCTGTCATGTAGTGGAGGTAAAATGTAGTATAAGGCATTAAAAGCACTGTGGCATATTAATTTGCTGCGGATGCTCTATAGATCTTCCATCAATATTTGTCAGTTGAAAATTTGCAGCATATTACATTAGCAGCAAAGTCGATGAAATTTTGTCAAATCTCATCCTGCAGAAAATAAAAATACACTCGTAAACTGACACACAGTGTGCATTATTGTCCTTAATTATGGGTTATACTTTTAATTCAGTGTAATAAGTTGTCATTTCTGCAGCGCTCAATATAGATGCCGTAGCTATGCTCCTTCCTCCCTCTCTGATGTGTGCTGTCCATCGTGTGATAATTATGTAGGAACGCCATGTATCTCAGCAGTTTCCTCATATGAGAAGTTTGTCTTCTACATTTTTTTCTGATATTTTAAGTCTAAATAAATGGCTTTTCCATAATGAACGCCGTCAATCTCTCTGTCTGATTTCTCTCAGGTCTAACCTTAGTGATGACTTTGCAGTTGCTGTATTTGAGAATAAATGGGGTAATTGGTACTGGGTGTCTCATTCTCGATTTTGTACATTTTCAGGATTCAGCTATAAAATAAAAATAGTTTCTAGATGGCAGGACTGAGGAAGTTCAGCATCCAGCTCTTGTTCTGCATGAAAAGTGCTCTTACTTTGATGCAGTAGGTTGACTTTGTATCTGGAGGATGTTTATTCTGCTTTTGAATAGTAACAGAGATTCCTTTAAAGGGATCCTGTCACCAGTTTTTTGGCCTATAAGCTGCGGCCACCACCACCGTGCTCTTATATACAGCATTCTAACATGCTGTATATAAGAGCCCAGGCCGCTGTGAGAACATAAAAAACACTTTATAATACTTACGTAATGGTCACGCGGTGGGCCATATGGGCGTCTCCGTTCTCCGGTGCCGGCGCCTCCTCTTTCGGCCATCTTTGTCCTTTTTCTGAAGCCTGTGTGCATGATGCGGCTACGTCATACACACTCGCCGTTCCTGCGTAGGCGCACTACAATACTTTGATTTGCCCTGCTCAGGACCTGAATGCCGGCGAGTGTGTATGACATCGGACGCGTCGTGCACCGCGGCTAGAGAAGGAGAACAAGATGGCCAAAAGAGGCGGCGCCAGCAACGGACAACGGAGACGCCCATATGGCCAACCGCGCGACCATTAGGTAAGTATTATAAAGTGTTTATGTTCTCACAGCGGCCTAGGCTCCTATATACAGCATGCTAGAATGCTGTATATAAGAGCCCGGTGGTGGTGGCCGCAGCTTATAGGCCAAAAAAGTGGTGACCGGTTCCCTTTAATCATTAGGGTAGGCTCACACGACCATATTTCTCCATCCGAGAATAACGGTCCAATTATGCTAATCAGAGTTTGATCAGAATGGGATCCGTTTTCAAGAGTTTCTCCATCTTCTCCATTCTGTCAGTTCATGACTATCGGACTGCTCTTGAGTATCATCTAAGAGCAGTCTTATTTTTTTCAGTGACCCATAGACTTGATTTGGCGAATACCCTATGATTCTTGGACGTAAATCCTGAACATGGCAATTTTTTTCACACCAATTGGTATTTGAAATAAAATGTTCATCTGCACTGCCACATTGAATAAAATTGGTCCGAGTGGAATTCGATTTTTGAAAGGCCTGGACCAGCATTTATAAAGTGTTCATTTATTTAATTTTGTTCCGTATATATTTGCTTATTATTAAGATGGTTATCTTCTTTATATGACTCAATTATGCAATATCAAAATAAAATGTGGGGGCATCAGCCATCACGAAAAGTTTCCTCTCAGAGGGGATACCCCATAAACAAAGTACATCTTTATCAATAGATCATGAAATAAAACTAATTTTCACAATTGGATGTGTTAAAAAAAAATGTTCCTGTGCTGAGATAATATTATAAATGTGCGCCTATCATGTACTGTGTACAGGTACACAGCCTGATCAGACCACAGCTCTTGGACAGGAGAGAAGGAAGCAAAAGAGAGTATACAGATATTACTTTCTGTGAGGTAAAACTTTGTTTAAAAACAGGCATGGAAATGTTTTACCTCACAGAAAGAATCAGCTGTGATCCCATGCTGTGTGATCTGTATACTCTCTTTTATGTCCTCCCTTGACCAGGAGCTGTGGTATAATCAGAATATGTCCCTGTATGGTCAGACACAGCCATTACACAGTGCACAGCAGGGACACATATATAAGATTATCTCAGCACAGGAACATTTTTTTTAAATACATCCAATTGTGGAAAATATTATTACAAGATCTATTGATTAAAGTCAATTTTAAAATCAACTTTGTTCATGGGAAAACTCCTTCTTTAGCATCTCTTGGTGGACATTGAGTCTGGGCACAGATAATGCAGGCATAGTGCCGGGCTGCTTACACATGTGATGAGCAAACCTGTTTTTTACACGCCATGTGGTAAAGCAGATGGACACCTCAGAATAGAGCAGAAAACATCTTGATCGCTATTTGGCAATTACTTTGCGTTTTACAAATGACTGCTATCAGATTGTTTATTCCAAATTGTGCTTTTTTTTTTAATTAATGTTCAGCAAAAAAACCTTATGTACAGTATTCTTACTATTGTGTGTATATTATTCGTGAAAGGAAGTATGCTATAAAGAATTGACATATGCCCTGGAAAGCTCTCATTACAAAAGCCCTCACTGTTTCCACAATCACGACCGGTTGGCTGTTTAGTATATGTTAGGGGTACTTTGCATGTTGCGACATCGCTAGCATTGGCTAGCGATGCCGAGTGCGATAGTCCCCGCCCCCGTCGCACATGCGATATCTTGTGATAGCTGCTGTAGCGAACATTATCGCTACGGCAGCTCCACACGCACATACCTGCCCTGCGACGTCGCTCTGGCCGGCGACCCGCCTCCTTCCTAAGGGGGCGGGTCGTGCGGCGTCACAGCGACGTCACACGGCAGGCGTCCAATAGAAGGGCGGAGATGAGCGGGACATAAACATCCCGCTCACCTCCTTCCTTCCGCATAGCCGGTGGAGGCAGGTAAGGAGATGTTCCTCACTCCTGCGGCTTCACACACAGCGATGTGTGCTGCCACATGAACGAGGAACAACATCATATCTTCTATTGGTGCGACATTATGAAAATGACCGACGCTACACAGATCACCGATTTTCGACGCTTTTGCGATCGTTTATCGACGCATCTAGGCTTTACACGTTGCAACGTCGTTAACGGCGACGGATGTGCGTCACTTTCGATTTGACCCCGACAATATCACAGTAGCGATGTCGCAACGTGCAAAGTACCCCTTACTGTAATAATGTCATGAGTGAGTAATGTAGAGGCTGCAACCTTCCATTACCAATCCTCGTCTTTTACAACCCTATTTACCCTCTTTTTTTTTTTCTCCCCCATTCTCATCCTACCCCCAGAACAACACCAACATGTCTTGGATTAAATTGGTTAAATTGACCTTTATTATAGCAAAACACAGATGGAATTATACCATTTTGAGGTAAGGAGGTTCTTGCTGTCCAAAGCCTAGCGGAAAAATAAACATATAGGAAAAACCATCCAGCGTTACCCCCAGCTGCACCCACAGGCTTAGGGGCACCTATATTGCCGGAAACCATTGACCGTACTGCTGACTCCCAGGGACCCCAACCTGTAGAATCCCAAAATCCGCTAGGCAACTTCATATTACCAAAACCAATAGGAGGCTGCCATCGTTACGATTCCTAACCCCAACTACAAATTTTCGACTCCAACCCCAAGAACCCCCTCCACACCACTTGTCACTATTTTCTTTTAAACATCTTACCTTCCCCTTAACCAAGACTAACCGAGCAGAGGGCAGGACCTTTCCACTGAGGTGCCTACGTGCCAGTTTAATAGGCCACCCCCCACCCCTTTTTATGACCCCACTTTTTACTTACTCCGCACTTATTTTCCCTCCCTATGAACAATTTAACCCCACTCCTCCTAGTATTTTCAAATTTTTAACCCTTGCCCAGCCCTACATAGCGGGGTCATAGGATAGCTTCACTCATGGCTCCGCTGGGACTATGCTTTATCCTTTACTCTAAAAGGATTGATGCTACAGAATATGATACCAGGAATGCTAGTACTTGAAATAAATGGAGTTACAGTCTATTTTGGACACATAAATTTAGGATATATGGAAACAAGACTTTGGAATTATTGAGGTTTATTGATTGTCTACTTTTCTGGAAACAAGCTTATCTCACAACACCATGTATTGCAGAAATCATGTTTTATTCAGGACTGATCTCTTACAATTCCGTGTCTCCATAGGAACGGTGTACAGTCATCCAACACTGCCATAGCTCAGTATATAAATTCCTGCACCCACACAGCACCCAGCACCCACGGCACCCAGCCTCCCCATCTACGCCCCTGACGGTACACAATCTAGACAGTAAATCCAGTTGTTTTCAGATCTGAATGCCAGTGCAGCTATAATATTTATTTTCTACTATGAGCATAGCACACAACTGTACGATGCCATGTATTTGTGAGAAAATAAACCAGACTGCCTGAAATACATGTTTTGTTAATCATGGTTCAGCATGAAGCTAAATTTATTAGATGCTTTTTTAGACTGCAGTACAGGGGAACGATCAAATAGTTCTCAGCTATTTCTTTGTGGGAATCATCAGGCTACAATAGTCCCAGGAAGATCTGCTGCCTTCATACCGTAGGTATTTCTACCATTTAGGGCTATGTTTAATAGTTAACTATAATATATATCAATTACAAGAAAACTCTACATTCATTATCGTCAGAGCAAAGTTGAGTTACCTACCATGCCAGTGAAATGTATTATATCTAGGATCTTTAATGTGTATATTTAACAAAGTATTTTTATAGTTTTTTTAGGCAATGATTAATTGGGGCCCAATAGCAACAGAAAGGGAAGAATGCAATAAAATATACTAGGCCTAGAAGGCCCTAATTTCATTTAACTACTAAAGCATATAAAACATCTACTGCTGAAAGTACAATACATTTTAATGTCAACCTGCACCTCCTTGTTAGGACGTAAATGCTGTATAAAATTCTTCATCTGTAGTAACCTCAAGAGCTAAAATCTATGAAAAGACTAGAAAATGTAGAGAATAAAGAATTATCATACCTCAGGAAGTTCCTACTGTGGGCTGGCTGCTAGTGTATCACTTACATTACAGTATATAGCACCATTGTCTACTATGACACTTTACATCATTTAGATAAAACATTCAAGACCAATTACATAGTGCTGCTGAAGGAAGGCACAAATGCCAGGCCGTACCGGCACCACACTCCTTCGCCAAGGAGACTACGTGTACGGGTGTGACTTCGGGTGGGTGCATGACACTGCTTTCTTCAGGCCAGCATAGTTCTCCCCGCTGACTGTCTTCGTTGTAGACGAAATATTGACATACGCAACACTAGAGTTCACTTGATAACCAAACTAGTTCAGTTTATTCTTCACACCGTTATGACATGACATACATGGCATCAACTTTTCCTGGTTCTTTTTCTACTGCATCTGGAGGATTCTTTCTCGACCAGTCCTCTGCTATCTTGGACCTCGTCCTGAAGCTGCTGGATCTGTCTGTGTGTCCGTTCGCCCTCTTTACACCTGTGTCTGCTTCTGGGCGAGGACGGCCCTGTAGTCAAACAACTCTCTTAGACTGCCAAGGTGAGCCGTAGGTTTTGGACCTTTTTGAGGTTACCTCAGGGTTCCCTGACTGGCCCTGACACACTGGCCACCTCTCCTCTTACTCGAACCCTATCCAGAACTGGCACCCCTCCAGGCCCCTCCTACTAACCCTCTAGCCACCTGTCACTCCTCCTCTACTTAACCCTTTTCTCTCTGATATCTAATCTACCACTGCTCCAGCCCACCCGTTAGGTGGTGCCTGCAGGTGAATGGCTCCGGCTCTACTACATCAGGAACCTACATTCCGCTACCAGCATTTACATATTAACACGCACTTAGAACACTCAACAGCACATATAATATGTTGAATATAAACACATCTTTTGCAGTACAAGTAGACGACATATAGCAAAAAACAATGTAAAAACATGTCCACCTTTTACACTGCCATACTTACAGATTACATTAGCAGCATTAAAGAGGTTATTGACTTTTAATTGTTGCTAGTGTGGCGCCCTGGACTAGCCAGGTCGTCACAGGTACTGCAACAACACACCCCCACACCCCAAGATAGGCACACCAGTCACACACAAATCCTTGTTGCCTCCCTCCAAGGGCTGATGTCCACACCAGGTGGGGTGGAGCCATATGGTTGGCCCCACCCACTTAGGAGTTCACAGTCCTGGAGGCGGGAAAGGAAGTCAGGGTAGTTCAGAGGGTAGTTCAGAGGGTAGTTCAGAGGGTAGTTCAGAGGGTGAAAGCGAGAGGAGTATAGTAGAAGAGGATCAGACTGACCGTGTCCGGGTACGTGGCCCAGGCACCAAGAGCAAGGTTGGCAGACGGTGGTGGCCGTCTGCAGGAGAGGCTGATTGACGCGGAACCGTAGGACCAGGGACTGGCGGTGGCCCACCGGTACCGAACCGGGGAGCGAAGAGAAGCCAGCACAAACCGGCAGGGCTTACGGACCGCGACCAGGCTTGGAGTCGCCGTTAAACTGGTCAAATCCGTTAGCGACCGTAACCTCCGGGGTTTCCTAGCAGCAAAGACCCGTCTGAAGGCAACCATCCAAACCGAGAAAGGGAAATACAACTACCGCCACAGTTAGAATTCCCAGGGCCAGAGCCTGCGGGCAAAAGGGGCTCCTCCGGCCCATATCCAAGCTGGGGAGCGGGTTACCGGTGGGAAGCCATCGGGACCGAAGATACACAACAGGTGCAGGGATAGGCAGCCGCCACCAACCTACCGGGAGTAGCTACCGCAGCCGGCTGCGGGACCCGTCCATCCAGCCGTTTGTTTTACCGGAGACTCTGTATCCATCATTGGCTGAGTGAGTACCTTCAAGCCGTCTGGCACCGCGCTGTCCCACGACCCTGCACCTCGCCAACCCTGCCTCCTCTTCCCACCTCACCGGGCCCCGGGACCACCAACCCCCTACCCACGGAGGGGAGAGAAACATCTCGGCTGCTCCCTGTCATCGCTCCCGGGATCCCCGTCCATAGCAGCGGTGGTGTCCCAACCTCACCACCAACCATGGGTGGCGTCACGGACCAACTCCCCAAACCCAAATCTCCCCCCTTTTCACTGTCCGGGCGAGGAGCGCTGCTCGAGTCCCCGGATCCGGCCCACCGCTCGAGCCACCGAGCAGCAGCAGCGCCGGACCCGAGCGCCAGCGAGGGCGGCATCCTCCCCGCACGCGACACTAGCCCAAATGATTGTTAGCAGCACAGTCATCATTACAGTCACTCCAATGCTCCTCTGCTCCCTGAGGGTCTTTTCTTACCTGCAGCATTGATGTCGCTTCTACTGCACGTGACCACTGCAGCCAATCACTGGGCTTAGCTTTCATACCAACTTAGACAGAGCAAGATCACCGAGCCTTGTGATTTTTTTTGCAGCAGTCAAAATATTTTCCAGTGTACTTACATTATCAATTCCTCTTACATTGCCTGACTCTCACTGTGTCCTACTAGGACTGCAAACTGTGATTCGTACTTGTTTGGGCTACATGTAAGCATGATATACATTAATAGCAGCATATATTTAGTTCTCCAATCTACTCATTAGGGCACCTTTAAAATAAAAAAGAGGTCATATTTTTAGATGGAACTGTACATTTCCTTACGTGTGTTTTAGAAATAGGTTTTATTTCTTTCTAGAAATAATGTCATTAGTAAGGAGATCTAGGAGGGATAACCATGAAGGCGCGGGCCGCCATTTTACTCTCAGTAGGGTGCTAACTTCTGTGGCTAAGTAGGGAACAGTCTACTTAATAAGGCTGAGTAGGAATTGATTCCCCAGTTTTTTTTCCTTTTTAAATATTGTATCTTCTATAATTGTTACTTGTTTGTATATGTTTGTGTATATGTATATGAGCCTCCTGAATTGTAAAGCGCTGCGGAATATGTTGGCGCTATAAAAATAAAGTATTATTATTATTATTATTATTATTATTATTATTATTATTATTATTATTATTATTATTATTATTTTTTATTATATGTAAAGTAGAAGGGAAAGGACAGGGTGGTCTGTCGTGTAGGGATCTCAAAAAAATCACTGGTGTGAAGCAAGTGGGAGGCTTGTGTTCACCTGTTTAGGCGACATTACTACTACACGTGACCTCCTATGGTAAAAAGGCTCTAAGTTGAAATATACAGATGATGGTGACTTTCCTGCTGTTTGAATGGCCTGTGGTATCATTGCAATTCATGCAATGAAAATTAAAAATAGAGACAAATAGGGGAAAAAAAACTTTTGCAGTTCAGCATCGCTTAGGCTAGGTTCACATTTCCGTTGTTTTGTATCAGTCACATGCGTCGCTTGACGCATGTGACTGATGCGCTGTACAACGGATGACAAAGAACATAATTCTTTGTCGGACTCCGTTGTGTGCGGGGGGCGGAGCGCGAGGGGGCGGAGTTCGGAGTGGGTGGAGCCAAGCGGGGCCGTGGCACTGAGGATGTCAGTGCCGCAGGGACAGCAGGACAGGTGTGTGTGTATATATATACATGCTGAGTGTGGGAGGGGGCGGAGCCAAGCGGTGAAGTGTCTGGCTCCATGCACAGCCAGGGTAAATATCGGGTAAAAGCAAAGCACTTTTTGCTTGGTTACCCGATATTTATCTTGGTTACCAGCATACACCGCTTAGCGCTGGCTCCCTGCACACATAACCCGTGTAAATACGGGTAACTAACCAAAGCGCATTGCTTGGTTACCCTATGTGTATCCTGGTTACGGGGGCAGGGAGCCAGAGAGCGCATGCGCAGCGAAATCCTACGGATCGCGCTGCTCAAAAAACGTTACATGCTGCGTTGCTCCCGCCCGGCGGTCAGTCAAAAAACGACTGACCGCGACGCAGCGGATGCAACGCAGCATAATCAGTCACAATCCGTCGCTAATAGAAGTCTATGGGGAAAAACTGGATTCCTGCAAAATATTTTGCAGGATACCGTAATTCCTCAAGGTGACGGATTGTGACTGAAGCAAAACAGAAGTGTAAACCTAGCCTTAAGTGTCTTCATTATACTGACCAATCTATGGAGATTGTCTGACCTGATGAAGACATCCATACATTTTTTTTATTATTATTATTTTAACTATATTTGTGCATGGACTGTGTTTGGTATAGCAGCTCAGGCTCCTTTAAATAAATTTGACTGAGTTGTGATACTATAAATGGGACTGTGACCCCTGACTCCCTATGACCAGGAGACACCTCGGATCACTCACTAAACACCATTAGGACAAGTATTATTTTACTACTATTTCATTGATCTTGTGTACAGAGTTTTATAATAATTAGGCACAAAGTAGGGATATCTAGGAGGGATAACCATCGAGGCGCGGGCCGCCATTTTACTCTCAGTAGGGTGCTAACTTCTGTGGCTAAGTAGGAAACCGTCTACTTAATAAGGCTGAGTAGGAATTGATTCCCCAATCACCTGTTAATCCCTTAAGGGGGCTTTACACGGTAGCGATATCGCTAGCAATTTCTAGAGATATCGAGCGTGTGAGTACCTGCCCCCGTCGCGCATGCGATTGTTTGTGATCGCTGCCGTAGCGAACATTATCGCTACGCAGCATCACACATACTTACCTGGTCGGCGGCGTCGCTGTGACTGCCGAACAATCCCTCCTTCAAGGGGGAGGGACGTTCGGCATCATAGCGACGTCACCGCAACGTCACTAAGCGGCCAGCCAATCAAAGCGGAGGGGCGGAGCTGAGCGTGATGTAAACATCCCGCCCACCTCTTCCTTCCGCATTGGGGCCGGCGGCAGGTAAGGAGACGTTCCTCGCTCATGCGGTGTCACACATAGCGATGTGTGCTGCCGCATGAGCGATGAACCACAACGCTAAACAACCCTTACCGATTTTTGAGTTTGGGACGACCTCTCCATGGTGAACGATTTTCACCATTTTTTAGGTCGCCTAAGGTCGCTGGTATTACACGCTACGATATTGTTAATGACGCCGGATGTGCGTCACTAACAATGTGACCCCGAGGATCAAACATTAACAATATCGTAGCGTGTAAAGCCCCCCTTAAGTGTGTATATCAAACATTGTATTTATTCCAGGGTTTCTTTATCCTGTTAGGGTGTCACACTGACTTTGAGTCAGTTTTTGCCATTTGCACATAACATTGGGGTAATTTATTTCAATTGGATACTAATAAAATGTGATGTTTTTAAGGGGGTAACCAAATAATCTGTGACTTCTATATGAGTACTGTATTATAGCAGCTCAGACTCCTTTAAATAAATTTGACTAAGTTATAATACCATAAGGAGCTCGTAGACAAGAGCGGTACTTGAACATAAAAAGCTGCTTTTTTAGTATAAACTTTTTTACTAGGGTTATTAAAACATTACCTTAGAAGTACCTGCAGCAGAGATACTACTTATGCCAAAATGGCCTTTATCTCTATAGTATAATAGGTCCGTGAATGTCATTAGTGATTGTGTTATAACCCAAAAATGGTAGAGCTGATCACACCAAATTCATAATTTATTGTCTACATTATTTTTGTGCTGCATTATTTCTGTAGAAACAAAAGTTGTATTTTTTCTATCCTTCATCTTTGGGTTTTGAAAAAAAAAAAAGATATAAAAGGGTTGGTTGTTTTTGTCTGTTAGTTTTGGTTAGATGGGACTCAAAATCTAGAGGAGAACGTGGCACCAAGTGTGTAGTGCCCCAGCTTTGTAACCACAGGGCATATAAAATCATGGACTGCCAGGGTAATATACAGACAGAGTGGGTGCTCCCAAGAGGGAATCACTCTTTATAGCCATTCACTTATTTGGATGGTTGGTGGTAGAAGTCCCAAATTAGGAACTTTCCTCTGGTAATCACCAAAAAAGACCTTCTGTTCAATGGTCTATGGCAGATGACTTCGATATAATTGTACATATGACACCAGAAGGATCTGGGCCTAAGTCTGTGTCCTGACAGTACTGCCTTTCATTTTTCGGTACCTCCAAGTGTGATCCTTGGACAGTTGAATAACGTTATAGGGATCTTTAACTATTCCTAATTTATGTTCATAGTTTCAGTTTTTATGATTGAATTGAGGCACAAGTCCATCAACGTAAACCTGTACCCTAACATTTTGATGCAGGGAATGGCAAAACCCCATGAGGTAGGTGCTAATTTTTTTTCTTAAGTCCACAATCAGATTAGATCCCTGGGTCAACCTCCATCACAAAATTTAGGGCCATAACCTGTAATATTACATTTTTCAAGAAAATTATCCAGGCCCTCCTTGCACATTTTTAATGAATGAATCATTACAGCATCATGTGACAGCGTTCTATGGGCTCACTGCTCTTACAGAAAAGAGTCACCATCTGTAGTGATGATTAAAAGGGTTGTGCTCTGCTAGGGCAACCCCTTTTTGATTCCACATGTTTCCTCCAGGTAAAATAATAAATACTCACCTCCTTTACCAGTGCCTTTCCAGCAGTGTCCAGAATCGCGTTCCAGGGGTTCACGTGGGAATGTGACATCACTCAAGCCCTGCATCCAGTCAATGCCTGCTTCCTTCTCCCCACCTTCAGACCAAATGAGCAATCAACAGGAAGTGAGCGCAGCCGCAGTGCTCACTTCCTGTTTATTAACTTGTTTGGTTTGAAGGCAGGCGACAGAATCCGGTGCTGATTGGATGTGGGGCTCATGTGACATCACAACCCCACGTGAGCCCCGACACTGTGAGCCTAGACACCGCTGGAAGGGCACTGTTACAAGAGGTGAGTATAGGCTTTATTATTTCACATGGGGGAAACGTGGCATGAGAAGGGGTTGTCCTAGTAGTTGACAACCCCTTTAATCCCTTTTTCCTCCAGATATAGAGGATGCCCCTTTCTCACCTTTGTACTGTCCCCTAGTATATTTGTATTCTAACTTTTTGGTATATCTAGTATAAAATATCATAACAAACTTTATGTAGACCGCTTAGAACAATCCTGAAGTCAATTTTTTACATATGCTGTGGCCCGTAGCGAAAAGCCTCTGTGCAGTAGTGCATTGTTTTAGAATATGACGTCAGAAAAATTGTACAAATTTGTTGTTTTGAATAAACCCATTATCAGTTAAACTAAAAAGTGTTTCATGTTCAACATGAATATAATAGGAAGAACAGAACAATCCAGCCATCTTCTACATAATTAACGATGATCGTGCTCAGGTACCTTAGTGTTTCATAAAAAATGTAAAAGTATCACAGCCCGGCTGTAACTCCACTCACCAAGGAAGCAGTGAGGTATCAAAATAGCTCAAGAGAAGGAATTTTAATGAATAGATTGCAGAGGTTATAAATATAGCCTGGCAGATAATGCTGGTCCACTGCCCAGTGTGTTGTATTAATACTTTCACCGCACTTAAAAAATTGCATGTATCCTCTGTCTTGTGCATGCCTCTGGCCACTAGACCCCTTGACTTTCCTTGCAAACTTATTATAGTCTGTACAACACTACTACAGTTCTCGTACATTATGTCTGACAGCGAACTTGCGCAGCCTTCTATCCCCGTAAGTGGAATCTTGTGAAATAATCCTGGTTAAATATTAGACTCGACCCATCTCACCTCTGAGATTTATTAATCAGCATGGCCCCGATGCCATGTTACAGCAGTAGTCAAAAACTGGTAAGAACTGTTTTGCGCACTTTTTTGAAGAATCAATATATTTCTGTTGTATTAAGTGTTACAGCAGACATTTTTTTAAAAATATGGTAAAAGGAAGTTAAGCCATTGTGAGGTAAATCCGGAGATATGACGATAAATCATGATATTCAAGTTATGTCAGGAAGCCCTCTCCTGGTGTCACCCCCCCCTTTCCTTCACACAACTCCTTCAATCAGAAAATTTACCACAGGGATAAACGGTTTGTTTAGCAGATAGGTGTCAAAGGAACTGGTCTGTGTTCCACTTACACCTCCATGGCCATCTCCTGTGATATGGAGATTAGATGATGTGGGAACAATGGACACAGGATGACTCCCTGCCGTGACCCTGTGGTAGGGGCTGCTATCTAATTAGCAAGCTTGGAAGTATCCAGACAGAACGACTCCAGGAAAATATGGTTCATATCTCGCAAGCCATATTTCCGATAAATATGGCAACCATAAAAATGGTGTCTCTGCATGCGGACGATGCTGGCACACCTTTTTTATGGGAGTAGGACATTGGGAAGTACCCCAGGCGTGATATCAGCCAATGGGGAACTAGTAGACAAGTCATGAGTCCTCTCGTTCTGTAGCTAAATTCATAACTGTCACAATGAGAGCGTTGGCGTCCGCCTACGACGCTCCCAGGCAAAGTTATGGCCCATATTCCATGTTGTGGATATTGTCCATAACTCCAGCCAGGGGTGGAGCAGTGCTCCCTCTGAGGTCACTAAGGTAGGAGGGGACCTGGATTTGCCCAGGTTGATAACCCTACTTCGGCCATTTTCCAGTGTTCTTTCGCTGGGGGTCACGTGTAGGAAACATCTGTGGGAAGGATCCTAGAAACCTGGTTCACGGCGCCCCCCTGTGGCCAGACGCACAAGGTAACTGCTGGAACTGTGTATGCCTGTTTGTAACCCATGCTTTGATTGTAACTGTACTCTGACATATGTATATTCTGTAGATTCCCTATTGTATATATTGTAGTTTCTAGTGTGCTTTAGGCTGATTAAATTATATAATTAATCTTGGGCTGTTCTGTTATCTCGATCTTGAATCCCACGTCTGTGTGTTCGGCTAATAGTTACCGTGAAGCGGTTGGTGGCAGCGAGTTGTGCCAAGGATTATTGTGGGGAGGCCAGTGAGATTCGGGGAGGTTTTATATATTCCGCCCGCGGAGGTCGGGGGAATATATACCCTACTCTCACCGGGGACCCTTCAATAATCGGCATAAGTAGTATAGCGGCCTCCTTGCTTATTGTCGGGCAATTCCATAATTGGCCTGACTATAAGAGGGGCGCTAGAGAGCGCGTCACGTGCTCTGTCTGTCGGTCGGGAGGTATAAAGGAGGGGTGACCCCCACTTGTTACCCCCCGATTGTGACGTACTGGTAGCCAGCGCGGGGGATTTCTGAGTGACCCCCCCGGTGGTTCGTGACATATTGGTGGCATAGCGGTGGGATCGAGATAATAGTGTGTGTGAGTGTGAGACCCATACTCCCAGACACTAAAGACTGCCTGCAGCAGCTGTGGCTGCTGGGGTCTTCAGACTAGCTCAACACTAGAGTGTCAGAGTGCAGATACTGTAAGGTGTGTGGGTGCATCAGGTGTCAGTTCTGTGTCAGTGACCAAAAGTCTGCAAGAATGGCTGATGGCACCAGGAGCAAAGCCAAAGGAATGGCCGATGCTCAGGCCAGAGACGATGAGGAGGTTGTCCACGAGCCCTCCAAGAGCCCGACGCCAGAGAACAGCTCTGCAGAGGACATCGCACAACCTGGCACTGCTGGACAAAATGAGGAGGAGCTCACCCAAGGGTCCTCAACGAGCCAGATGCCAGTCCTCCGCTCTGAAATGGACAGTGAATCACCTGGCTCTGCAGCGTGCCGCAGATCACCACTTGCCAATCCCTCCGGCCTGAGAGGTGCAGAGGCCCTCCTTCAAGCTGCCTTGGCCAGGCTTATGGCTGGAGACCGGGATACCTACGAGATACTCATGGCCGAGCGTGAGCGACAGGCAGCGCGTGACGCTGAGGCTGCGGAGCGGCAAGCAGCACGTGAAGAGCGACAGCAACAGGCAGAGCGTGACCACCAGCTGCAGCTAGCTCAGCTCCGGCCCTCATCAGCCACACGTGACCTTCAAGACACCAAACTTCCAAAGGTCCGTGTTGAGGACTTCCCAGTGCTGGAGAAGGATGGAGACTTGGACTCTTTCCTGACTGCTTTTGAACGGACTTGCTTGCAGCACCATCTGGACAAGGAGCAGTGGGCCAAATACCTGACCCCCCGTTTAAGGGGTAAGGCCCTGGAAATCCTTGGGGACTTGCCTACTGAGGCAGATCAGGGCTACGACACAATCAAGCGGGCCCTGATCCAACAGTACAACCTCACTCCGGAGTCCTACCGCAAGAAGTTCCGGACCCTGCAGAAGGGACCAAAGGACTCCTGGGCTGACCACCGGCGGGCACTTGCCCGAGCTGCCGACCACTGGACCCAAGGCCTGCAGCTTTCCACCGGACCGGAGATCCTGGACTTGGTCATCACAGAGCAACTCTTGTGGAACTGCCCTGAGGATCTCCGCCAGTTCATCCGAGACCAGAAGCCAAAGGGGTCCACGGCTACAGCTGCCCTGGCCGATGACTACACCAACAATCGGGCTCCTGAGGCCAGGAGAGCAGCCACCAGCAGCACCTGGAGAGGGGGTAAGATGAATTCTGCGACTGCCCCACCTGCCCCTAGACTGCAGGGGGTGTCCCCCTCAACTCCCCTCTCCAGGCCCGTGGCAGAGCCAAGACAGTGCCACCAGTGCAACCTACCTGGACACTTCAAGGCCATGTGCCCTCAGCGTCCCAAGGCCCCGGCTCCGTCCCCGTCCCAAGGGCCGCCCAAGGTGTATTGTGTGGGTGGGGGTGGTGGTAGGTCCCTGGACAGCTGCCAACCTGTCACCGTCGGCCGGTCTGTGACCATAGGACTGCGAGACAGCGCCTCGGAGGTGACTCTGGTGCGGCCTGAGATGGTGTCCCCCCCAAGACTTGATACCTGGAAAAACCCTCGCTGTCTCCGGGATTGGAGGCATTGACCCGGCGCTGCCTGTTGCTGGCATTTATGTGGACTGGGGCGCAGGGCGAGGGGTGAGAGAGGTGGGGGTAACTGATCGGATCCCCGCAAACGTGCTACTTGGGACAGATTTGGGGCAGATAACCTCCCAGTTTGGGCCCCCCCCAAGGGCTGAACCTTCAGCCAGTACTGACGTGCCTCCGGACAATGTGAATGTGTTATCTATGAATGATGTGAGAGAGGGGGGAGTGAACTCTGATATTTCTGCTTGCATAGACACCATAGACACACACTCAGCTGCAGCTGTGATGGGGGAGGGGGTCAGAGAAAGGTGTGACAATGCCTCTACAAGTGATCAGCCAGTGAGCTGGGATCTGTTGCCCTCTGCAGGGATAAGCAGAGAGCAGGGTGCTGCAGGGGGAGGACCAGTGTGTGGGGTGGGGGCTACCACAGCAAATGTGGGGTCCCCAGAGATTTCACAGCGGGGTTCTGTTGCTGCAGGGGGGGAACAGGCAGGTGAGATTGGGGCCGGTCCCGGAGCGGAAGTGCTCCCAGGTAAGATCTCGGTGCAGGGTTCCCCCACAACCGGGGTGTCAGGAAGCCAGGTAGGTCTGCCTGAACCGGCGACTTGGTCAGGAACGGAGGAGGAGCAGGCACGACCCACGGTCGCAGCGGCTGTGGCCGCTGTCACCCGCAGTGGGAGTGCTGGAAGCCAAGGGGCCTCCCGGAGGTCCGATAGCTCTTCCCCTTCTGACCAAGTGGCAGCCGAGTCAGGTGGAGGCCAGGACACAGGTCCCGGGGTACTGACCGAAGATGTGACAGTCTCGTCGATTCTGGCCACATCTAGTCAGGGGTTTCAGGCAGCGTTAGAAGCTGACGACAGCCTGAAAGCTCTAAAGGTGCAGGCGGCACAGCCTCCCTCGGACTCGGACCCGGAGCGAGTGGTCTGGGACCAAGGACGGCTGTACCGGGTCACGGTCCAGCAGGGTTCACCGGAGGCGTGGCCCAGGGACCGACAGTTAGTGGTACCCTATCCGTTCCGGACGGAGTTGTTGCGGATCGCACATGAGATTCCGATGGCCGGACACCTAGGGATCGCTAAGACCAAGGCCAGGTTAAACCAGCATTTCTACTGGCCAAAAATGGGGGCCGATGTGGCTGCCTACTGCCGTTCGTGTGAAACCTGTCAGAGAGTGGGGAAGGCGGGGCCACACCCCAAAGCCCCACTGGTATCTCTGCCCATCATCGATGAGCCTTTCAGGAGGGTGGCTGTGGATCTGGTCGGCCCGCTGGCCATCCCCAGCAGCTCCGGGAAACGCTTCATACTGACGGTAGTGGACTATGCCACCCGGTACCCAGAAGCAGTGGCCTTGTCGTCCATTCGGGCTGACAAGGTGGCCACCGCATTGCTGGAGATTTTCTCCCGAGTGGGTTTTCCCCAGGAAATGCTCACTGACCGGGGGACCCAATTCATGTCCCAGCTGATGGAGGCCCTCTGTAAGCAAGTCCAGGTGCGACATCTGGTGGCCAGCCCGTACCATCCACAGACTAATGGCCTGTGCGAGCGGTTTAATGGCACCTTAAAGCAGATGCTTAAGATGTTGGTCGACTCCCATGGGCGTGACTGGGAGCGGTATCTCCCACACCTGTTATTTGCTTACCGGGAGGTTCCACAGGCCTCAACAGGATTCTCACCGTTTGAGCTCCTGTACGGGCGACGTGTGCGGGGCCCCCTGGCTCTGGTGAAAGAGGCTTGGGAAGGGGATTTGGCCACCCCTGGAGTGTCGGTTATCGAGTATGTCATGCGCTTCCGGGACAAAATGCAGGCCTTGACGCAACTGGTACACAACAATATGGCTCAAGCCCAGGCCGATCAGAAGCGTTGGTACGACCAGAACGCTTGAGAGGACCTACCAAGTGGGTCAAAAGGTGTGGGTACTGGTCCCCGTACCACAGGACAAGCTTCAGGCAGCCTGGGAAGGCCCATACCTCGTGTACCAGCAGCTCAACCCTGTGACGTACCTGGTCACCCTGGACCCTGCCCGTGGAAGGCGGAAGCCCTTCCATGTGAACATGATGAAGGCACATCATGAGCGGGAGGCATGTGCGCTCCCCGTGTGCAACCTGCCCGAGGAGGGAGAAGCGGAAACCCTCTTGGATATGCTAGCCCAGGTTAGGGCAGGCGGATCCATTGAGGATGTGGAGGTTGGCCACCAGCTCTTGGAGGACCAACGGTCCCAGCTGTGGGCCACCCTACACCCCTTCCGGGGGTTGTTTACCAACCAGCCCGGAAGGACTGACTTGGCTGTCCAGCACGTGGACACTGGGGATCATCCCCCGATCCGGCGTTCAGCATATCGGGTTTCCCTGGAGGTGCAGCAACACATGCGCCAGGAGATTGACGAGATGCTGAAGCTGGGGGTGATCCAGGCATCCAACAGCGCTTGGGCCTCGCCTGTAGTCCTCGTCCCTAAGAAGGACCGAACCACTCGGTTCTGCGTGGACTACAGGGGGCTCAATGCTGTCACAGTCGCCGATGCGTACCCAATGCCACGCATCGATGACCTGCTCGATCAGTTGGCCGGGGCTCAGTACCTGACCATCATGGACCTGAGCCGGGGATATTGGCAGATCCCCCTGACTCGCAAGGCCAGGGAACGCTCTGCCTTTATTACCCCATTTGGACTGTACGAGTCCACGGTGATGCCATTCGGGATGAGGAATGCCCCTGCCACCTTCCAGCGGATGGTCAACACCCTGCTCAAGGGACTTGAAGGGTACGCGGCCGCGTACCTGGATGACATTGCCGTCTTCAGTCCCACCTGGGAAGATCACCTAGAGCATCTAGCACAGGTGCTCAGGCGGATCCACCAGGCAGGTTTGACCATCAAGCCGGGAAAGTGTCAGCTGGCCATGAGCGAGGTCCAGTACCTCGGTCACCGGGTAGGCGGGAGAACACTGAAGCCCGAGCCTGAGAAAGTGGAAGCCATCGCATCCTGGCCCACCCCCAGGACCAAGAAGCAGGTGATGTCCTTCTTGGGGACCGCTGGGTACTATAGGAGGTTTGTTCCATGCTATAGTAGCCTGGCAAAGCCCTTGACGGACCTCACCAAGAAGAAGCTGCCCTCTGCAGTCGATTGGACAGTGGACTGCGAGACAGCCTTCCGGGCCCTAAAGGACGCCCTGTCCAGCCCGCCCGTGCTACAGGCAGCCGACTTCACGCGGCCGTTTGTAGTACAGACCGACGCCAGTGACTTCGGCCTCGGTGCGGTGCTCAGCCAGGTGGACTCTGCGAGCCAAGAGCACCCAGTCTTGTACCTGAGCAGGAAGCTGTTACCAAGGGAAGTGGCCTATTCCACGATGGAAAAGGAGTGCCTGGCCATAGTGTGGGCCCTGCAGCGTCTGCAACCCTATCTATACGGGCGCCACTTCATCGTGGAGACGGACCACAATCCCCTCAGCTGGTTACACACTGTCTCCGGGACGAATGGCAGGTTGTTGCGATGGAGCCTGGCGCTCCAGCAATACAACTTCACCATTCGACACAAAAGGGGCCGTGACCACGGTAACGCAGACGGGCTGTCTCGACAAGGAGAGGTCGCGGACGGGCGCACGGGGGAACACCGGAGTGTGCTGCCCCCTAGCGCCCTCAAAAGGGGGGAGGTGTGAGGTAAATCCGGAGATATGACGATAAATCATGATATTCAAGTTATGTCAGGAAGCCCTCTCCTGGTGTCACCCCCCCTTTCCTTCACACAACTCCTTCAATCAGAAAATTTACCACAGGGATAAACGGTTTGTTTAGCAGATAGGTGTCAAAGGAACTGGTCTGTGTTCCACTTACACCTCCATGGCCATCTCCTGTGATATGGAGATTAGATGATGTGGGAACAATGGACACAGGATGACTCCCTGCCGTGACCCTGTGGTAGGGGCTGCTATCTAATTAGCAAGCTTGGAAGTATCCAGACAGAACGACTCCAGGAAAATATGGTTCATATCTCGCAAGCCATATTTCCGATAAATATGGCAACCATAAAAATGGTGTCTCTGCATGCGGACGATGCTGGCACACCTTTTTTATGGGAGTAGGACATTGGGAAGTACCCCAGGCGTGATATCAGCCAATGGGGAACTAGTAGACAAGTCATGAGTCCTCTCGTTCTGTAGCTAAATTCATAACTGTCACAATGAGAGCGTTGGCGTCCGCCTACGACGCTCCCAGGCAAAGTTATGGCCCATATTCCATGTTGTGGATATTGTCCATAACTCCAGCCAGGGGTGGAGCAGTGCTCCCTCTGAGGTCACTAAGGTAGGAGGGGACCTGGATTTGCCCAGGTTGATAACCCTACTTCGGCCATTTTCCAGTGTTCTTTCGCTGGGGGTCACGTGTAGGAAACATCTGTGGGAAGGATCCTAGAAACCTGGTTCACGGCACCCCCCTGTGGCCAGACGCACAAGGTAACTGCTGGAACTGTGTATGCCTGTTTGTAACCCATGCTTTGATTGTAACTGTACTCTGACATATGTATATTCTGTAGATTCCCTATTGTATATATTGTAGTTTCTAGTGTGCTTTAGGCTGATTAAATTATATAATTAATCTTGGGCTGTTCTGTTATCTCGATCTTGAATCCCACGTCTGTGTGTTCGGCTAATAGTTACCGTGAAGCGGTTGGTGGCAGCGAGTTGTGCCAAGGATTATTGTGGGGAGGCCAGTGAGATTCGGGGAGGTTTTATATATTCCGCCCGCGGAGGTCGGGGGAATATATACCCTACTCTCACCGGGGACCCTTCAATAATCGGCATAAGTAGTATAGCGGCCTCCTTGCTTATTGTCGGGCAATTCCATAATTGGCCTGACTATAAGAGGGGCGCTAGAGAGCGCGTCACGTGCTCTGTCTGTCGGTCGGGAGGTATAAAGGAGGGGTGACCCCCACTTGTTACCCCCCGATTGTGACGTACTGGTAGCCAGCGCGGGGGATTTCTGAGTGACCCCCCCGGTGGTTCGTGACAGCCATATTGGTGGTTTAATCTGAATTTATTTTGCTGCAATCTGAATTTTTCACCAGCTATCAGTTAATTAAAGGGAGTTTTGCAGTTTTAAGATATAGATGTCCTAACCTTACAGGGGTGGTCCGAAGTCAAACGAAGTTTCATTTTAAATCCCTATCCATTTTGTGCTGCAATCTAAGATATTTTCTAATATACTTGTATTAAAAATTCCCTACTGTTCCCTAACATCACTATAAACAGCTTTTCTATTTTTATTTTTTTTTTTACTATTTCCTGTGTGATGATGCTTCATTTGAGAATTCCACTTAAAGCGTCATCAGAGCAGGGGGCTGCAATCACTTCCATAGCCTCTACCCCTGAAACGAAAAGTCATCAGTGACGCTCGTTTCAGGGGCTGAGCTCGTCCTTGCTATGTCCTTTCCTATGACCTGTGCACTATGAGCTCTGCACAGTCACCAGCGGAGGCGATGCTAGTCTCCTGCTTGCTGGATACTCTGAAACTGCTCTGTTACTGGCTGATTATAACACATCTGAGAAAGCAGAGTGGTCGCTGTCACTGTTCAGATCACATAGTGCACAGCTCGCAGAGTGGGCACCGCAGGAATGACCACAACCCTAGAAACGAGCGTCACTAATGATGCTTTGTTTCGGGGAGGGGGAAGGGGCTGTGGCAGTGATCGCAGCCTCTGTCTCCTGCCCTAACAACGCTACATTTGAGTATCCCAGCATGCACTGGGATTCTCAAATGAAGGGTATTCACACAGGAAATAGGAAAATAAAATCGAATAGCATGTTAGATAGTGTAAGTTAGGGAATAGCATGGAATCTTTAATATAAGTATATTAGAAAATAGCTTCGATTTACAACAGTAAATAGATAGGGATTTAGAATTGAATTTAGTTTGACTTCGGAGTCGGACCATCTCTTTTAGATAAGCTACCAGTATCCAATAGGGGGTCTGACATCCAGCGCCCACTCCGATCAGCTGTAATAAGCTCCCGTAATGGCTGGATGTGCTGCAATATACACAGCTTCATTTAATGTATAGCGGCCACTGCTGGATACATCAAGACACCGCCTATTCAAGTGAATTATAACAGTTTGTAGGGGTGTTGGACCTATGGATAAGTTTGTCATTAATAGCTATAGACCAGAAAATGTTTTAAGATAGCCTGAAATCAGCTACTAATGTGATGGCATCACTCAGCAGGCAGTGAAGTTATAAAAACAATGGTGTTTGTAGCTAAGCTTTTGTGTTTTTCATTTTTCCATAGTCATACATTAAAACCTTGCTTCCTTATGAGTAGAATCTTTACCCATAGTGATCGGGGCAGTACATCATCCCGCTGAGTCACTCCCGGAAAGACGCCCTTCTTTTGATTAATCGCACAGACATCTTTGACTTCCCCTCGTGCTGTTTTAGGGTCCGGACTCGAACGTCCATTTGGTGAGGCTGAACTGTATGCACCTCCACTCACTGCACATGACACTGGCGTTCTGATCCTGGACCTTAACAAGACATGAGGTGAACCGTAAAGATGTCTGCGCTGAAGTTGCCAGACTGTGGAGCGATCAATCAAAAGAGAAAGAGCATGTATCTAAGTATGACTCAGTGACTCCATGACTATAGGAAACGGTTTAACAAGTTTGTAATTTATAATTATGGCAAAATGACAAATTGTTCAGCTTACCTATACACACCATTGTTTTATAATTTACTTGCATGCAGGAGGATGGAGTAAGACTAAAGGGGTTTTCACACAGTTAATTTTATTCAATAGATCTTGGAACAATAAGTTCCGTAGTTGGAAGTGTGTAACAAAAATGTTCCTGTGCTGAGATAATCTTATATATGTGTCCCTGCTATGTACTGTGTAATGGCCGTGTCTGACTGTACAGGAACATGGTCTGATCATACCACAGCTCCGTGACTGGGCACAACGCAAAAGAGAGTATAGATATAGCACAGTCCGGGATCATAGCTGATTGTTTTTGAGAGATAAAACATTCCCTTACCTCTTTAAACAATGTTTTACCTCACAGGAACCAATAGTTGCGATCTTGTATTTTCCGTATGCTTTTTTACTTCCTCTTTTGCCCAGGAGCTGTGGTATGATCAGACCATGTCCCTGTTCGGTCAGACATAGCCATTACACAGTACACAGCAGGTGCACATATATAAGATTATCTCAGCACTGGAACATTTTTTTAAACACATCCAATTGTGGAAATTATTATTATTCCAAGGTTTATGATTAAAACGTACTTTAAAATTAACTTCGTTCATGGGAAAACCCCTTTAATAGCTTTATTTTCTGGTGTCAGCTCCCCAGTGCACCCAGAACCAAAAGCAGTTCTGTGCATATATCTATAATACCTGCCTAACCGTCCCAGCCTACAGTAGCATACATAAACAGATCTTTAGAAAAAATATTTGTACAGATCGTTTATGAGATGCTAATGAGTGCTGCAACTAGTTGCAAGGGTGTTAAGGCCCCGTCACACTAAGCAACATCGCTAGCAACATCGCTGCTAACGAACAACTTTTGTGACGTTGCTAGCGATGTTGCTTAGTGTGAAATCCAGCAACAACCTGGCCCCTGCTGTGAGGTCGTTGGTTGTTGCTGAATGTCCTGGGCCATTTTTTAGTTGTTGCTGTCCCGCTGTGAAGCACAGATCGCTGTGTGTGACAGCGAGACAGCAACAACTAAATGTGCAGGCAGCAGGAGCCGGCTTCTGCGGAGGCTGGTAACCACAGTAAACATCGGGTAACCAAGAAGCCCTGTCCTATCGGTTACCCGATATTTACCTTTGTTACCAGCCTCCGCCGCTCTCACTGTCAGTGCCGGCTCCTGCTCTGTGCACATGTAGCTGCAGTGCACATCGGGTTAATTAACCCGATGTGTGCTGTAGCTAGGAGAGCAAGTAGCCAGCGCTAAGCATTGTGCGCTGCTCCCTGCTCTGTGCACATGTAGCTGCAGTACACATCGGGTAATTAACCCGATGTGTGCTGTAACTAGGAGAACAGGGAGCCAGCGCTAAGTAGTGTGCGCTGCTCCCTGCTCTCTGCACGTGTAGCTTCGTGCGCTGGTAACCAAGGTAAATATCGGGTTGGTTACCCGATATTTACCTTAGTTACCAAGCGCAGCATCTTCCACGCGGCGCTGGGGGCTGGTCACTGGTTGCTGGTGAGCTCACCAGCAACTCGTGTAGCGACGCTCCAGCGATCCCTGCCAGGTCAGGTTGCTGGTGGGATCGCTGGAGCGTCGCAGTGTGACATCTCACCAGGAACCTCCTAGCAACTTACCAGCGATCCCTATCATTGTTGGGATCGCTGGTAAGTTGTTTAGTGTGACTGGACCTTTAGTTCTCTGGCTAGTCGGCCCACTTAGCTTGTTATCACGCCCCTGTGGGTGTGCTAATATGCTTTAGGGGTGCTTCACATATAGCGAGATCGCTACCGAAATCGCTGCTACGTCACGGTTTTGGTGACGCAACAGTGACCTCATTAGCGATCTCGCTGTGTGTGACACTGAGCAGCGATCTGGCCCCTGCTGTGAGATCACTGCTCGTTACACACAGCCCTGGTTCGTTTTCTTCAAAGGCGCTCTCCCGCTGTGATGCACACATCGCTGTGTGTGACAGCGAGAGAGCGACGAAATGAAGCGAGCAGGGAGCAGGAGCCGGCATCTGGCAGATGTGGTAAGCTGTAACCAGGGTAATCATCGGGTAACCAAGGGAAGCCCTTTCCCTGGTTACCCGATATTTACCTTCGTTACCAGCCTCCGCCGCTCTCGCTGCCAGTGCCGGCTCCCTGCTCTCTGCACATGTAGCTGCAGTACACATCGGGTTAATTAACCCGATGTGTACTGCAGCTAGGAGAGCAAGGAGCCAGTGCTAAGCAGTGTGCGCGGCTCGCTGCTCTCTGCACATGTAGCGACGTTATGATCGCTGCTGCATCGCTGTGCTTGACAGCTAAGCAGCGATCATAACAGCGACTTACAAGGTCGCTGTTACGTCACAGAAAATGGTGACGTAACAGCGACGTCGTTGTCGCTATGTGTGAACCCAGCCTTACAATGTCCAGCTTCATGGCAACGTAATACAAAGCCACGCAGGAGTGCGGCTTTGTATCCTTTAGCATTGAGCTCCTTTGATGTCTGACGGCAGGTGTATACATCCCGGCTTCAAAGACGCTCACTGCCCATGATCGGAAGTTGTCTGTACTTTCAGTCATGCACACTACTCCTCTCTGAAGCTGGGACACATACACCCAACTTCTGAGTAGTGCGCATGACCGGAAGTGCAGACTACTCCGATCATGGGCAGTGAGCGTCTTTGAAGCCAGGATGTATACACCCAGCATCAAAGGAGCTCAATACTAATATTAGTGTACAAAGCTGTGCCTATGTGCGGCTTTGTATTGAATTGCTTTGACGTTGGTCATTGTAAAGCATGTTGGCACACCCACAGGACCATGATGGCAAGCTAGCCAGGGAACTAAGACTCCTGAAACTAGTTGGAAATATGTATCTCAAACATCTCTTTAGGGAATCCCTGTGCCAATCCGCTGAAGCACATAACTATAATACTTAGAAGATGGCTCTAAAACTGTTCCACAAATGGTCACAAGGAGAGGAAACTTAATAAAATGATGCAAGACACATTTCTTGTCTGATAAGTCCACTGCAGTTCCTGTGTTTGCTTGTCTGGTTTTGGAACTGAAGTGAAAAGATATACAAATATATAGTTACCGCTATGATGCCAGGGAATGTGGATGCTTCCCCATTCTGCTTATAGATACAAGTCCCATAGCTGCATTGGAATCTATCAGGCATTTAAGGCACATTCTCTGGATATTCCAGAAAAGTTAGTTATGGGACATTACCTGTAAAGACTAAAGCGGGCTTTACACGCTACGATATTGCTAGCAATTGCTAACGATATCGTACACAAAAGCACCCGCCCCTGTCGTGCATGCGATATCGTGTGATCGCTGCCGCAGCGAACATTATCGCTACGGCAGCGTCACACGCACTTACCTGGTCAGCGACGTCGCTGTGACTGCCGAACAATCCCTCCCTCAAGGGGGAGGGATGTTCGGCATCATAGCGACGTCACCGCGACGTCACTAAGCAGCCGGCCAATCAAAGCGGAGGGGCGGAGATGAGCAGGACGTAACATCCCGTCCACCTCTTCCTTCCGCATTGCGGCCGGCGGCAGGTAAGGAGACGTTCCTCGCTCCTGCGGTGTCACACATAGCGATCTGTGCTACCGCAGGAACGAGGAACAACATCGATAATCAACCATTACCGATTTTTGGTTTTGGAACGACCGCTCCATGGTGAACAATTTTCACCATTTTTGAGGTCGCTTAAGGTCGCTGGTAAGTATCCCATGCTGCGATATCGTTAATGACACCGGATGTGTGTCACTAACAATGTGACCCCGACGATAAAACATTAATGATATCGCAGCTTGTAAAGCCCCCTTTAGAGTTACAATTTCTCTGTCTTTTCACGGAGATATGTTTTATGACTCCTGCTACATGCATTCACCACATGATGGTTTTCTTATCTATATATATAATTGCCTTATTCTGTCTGTCTGTCTGTCTGTCTGTCTGTCTGTCTGTCTGTCTGTCTGTCTGTCTGTCTGTCTGTCTGTCATGCTCCGAAATTGTGTCCTTACGGTGACACAAAGCTGATTGGCCGCTGGGCTCGCCATGGCCCCGCCCCCCCACATGGATTGGCCTCTCGCCCCGGCTCTCTGCAGGCCCCGCCCCTCCTCACGCAATGCACGCTCGCTCTGGCCCAACTGACACGGAGCCCCGATTCCCAGGTGAGTACACACACACACATCAGATCACACTCACTCTCACACTCACTCTCACACACACCTCACACATCACAACATGCTGGGATATCTCTTGCTTCTACACCGGCTCCGTCAGGATCCCAGCAGCGCCAGACATAACCTTGCGATGCTGGGATCTTCACGGAGGCCGTGAAAGCTGGTAACCATTATACACATCGGGTAACTAAGGTCCCTTAGTTACCCGATGTGTATCATAGTTACCAGTGTACACCGGCTCACACTCACTCTCACACACACCTCACACACACATCACATCGCATCCACACATCAAGGTCCTGCAGCGGCGGAAAATACAGACACATAACAGCACACACATAACAGCACACACATAACAGCACACACATAACAGCACACACATAACAGCACACACATAACAGCACACACATAACAGCACACACATAACAGCACACACATAACAGCACACACATAACAGCACACACATAACAGCACACACATAACAGCACACACATAACAGCACACACATAACAGCACACACATAACAGCACACACATACACACACACAAATCAGATCACACTCACTCACACACACACATCACATCGCATCCACATACTCACAACATCCTGGGATATCGCTTGCTTCTCGGCGGCGATACTGTGCTGTTGTGATCTTCCAGGACCTGCCGGAGGATCACATGGCCAGAAGCATGTGATATCCCCGGATGTTGTGAGTATAAGCGCGTATGTGCGATATCGTCAGTGTCTGTGTGTGTGAGTGTATGCGATCGGGTGTGTGTGAGTGTATGCGATCGGGTGTGTGTGAGTGTATGCGATCGGGTGTGTGTGAGTGTATGCGATCGGGTGTGTGTGAGTGGATGCGATCGGGTGTGTGTGAGTGGATGCGATCGGGTGTGTGAGTGTCGGCAGAGGAGCACGGCGTGCTGGAGGAGGCTGGGAGCAGAGAGGCTGATCATGGGGAAGGCTGGGAGGAGAGAGGCTGATGCTGGGGGAGGCTGGGAGGAGAGAGGCTGATGCTGGGGGAGGCTGGGAGGGGGAGGCTGGGACGAGGGAGGCTGATGCTGGTGGAGGCTGATGCTTGGGGAGGCTGATGCTGGGGGAGGCTGGAAGGAGAGAGGCTAATGCTGGTGGAGGCTGATGCTTGGGGAGGCTGATGCTGGGGGAGACTGGGAGGGGAAGGCTGATGCTGAGGGAGGCTGGGAGAGGGAGGCTGGGAGGAAGGAGGCTGGGAGGAGAGAGGCTGATCCTGGGGAAGGCTGGGAAGGGGAGGCTGATGCTGGGGGAGGCTGGAAGGAGAGAGGCTGGAAGGAGAGAGGCTGGAAGGAGAGCGGCTGATGCTGGTGGAGGCTGATGCATGGGGAGGCTGATGCTGGGGGAGACTGGGAGCAGAAGGCTGATGCTGAGGGAGGCTGGGAGGAAGGAGGCTGGGAGGAAGGAGGCTGGGAGGAGAGAGGCTGATCCTGGGGAAGGCTGGGAAGGGGAGGCTGATGCTGAGGGAAGCTGGAAGGAGAGAGGCTGATGCTGGGGGAGGCTGGAAGGAGAGAGGCTGAGGCTGGGAGGAGAGAGGCTGATGCTGGGGAAGGCTGATGCTGAGGGAGGCTGGGAGGGGAAAGCTGATGCTGGGGAAGGCTGGGAGGACGGAGGCTGGGAGGAGAGAGGCTGATCCTGGGGAAGGCTGGGAGAGGGAGGCTGATGCTGGAGGAGGCTGGAAGGAGAGAGGCTGATGCTGGCGGAGGCTGATGCTGAGGGAGGCTGGGAGGAGGGAGGCTGGGAGAGGTAGGCTGAGAGAAGAGAGGCTGATGCGCACACACACACACACACACACACACACACACACGCGCGCGCGCACTGCACAACACACCACACACACACACACACACTGGGAACCACAAACAACTGCCCTACACAGACACCCACCCACACAGACAACGCTGCACACACACAACACCCAACACACAAACACCGCGGCACACACAAATATACGCACATACCGCACAACACACACATTGCACAAAACATACCTCCCCCCAAAACACACCACACACACACAAACCGCGCAACACACACACAACGCTACAGACACACAGCACTCCACAAACAACGCAACACACGCAACACACATACAACACCGCTCTCACCCCCCGTCACACCCAGACAACACCCAGAACATGTACAGTGCCTACACAAACACTTGGTAACTACAGACAACAACATCTCTCTCTCTCTCTCTCTATATATATATATATATATATATATATATAACAAAAATCATACATGAACTACACAATACGTAAATTCTAGAATACCCGATGCGTAGAATCGGGCCACCTTCTAGTAATGTAATAAGAGCTGTATACATGTGTGTTCTGTGATCTCACCATAGCTGGATTCATGTGTTTTTCCCTTGGGGTTCTCCATGTTTGCGGCAGACTCTCATCAGTGTCCATAGCAGTGATGATACTGTGAAGGAAATATCATAGCTGTAGTCAGCGTCCGGCTTCTGCGGTCACCTTATGTGTCTTCAGTATGGATGACATGTCAGCTGTTCTGTGAGAAACAATGAGGGACAGGGAATGAGAGAGGAATTGATAGTCTACCCATATAGTATATTATTATGACCGCTGCAACCAATAAGGGTATGTACACACGGCGTGCTATAAATGTCGGTGTACCCACTCAGTTTCTCCTTCCAAAGCTGCTTCACGAAAACGCTGGTGTTTTTCCTGAAGATTCTTTGTAGACGTCTTCTGTGGTGGATTTGCCTAAAGGGTGCTTTACACGCTGCAACATCGCTACCGATATATCGTCATGGTCACGTCATTAGTGACGCACATCCGACGCCGGTAGCGACATTGCAGCGTGTGACACTAAGGAGCAACGATCAATAATCGAAAAATTGTTCAAAATCGGTGATCGTTGACACGTCGCTCCTTTCCTTAATATCATTGCTGCCAGAGGTACGATGTTGTTCGTCGTTCCTGCAGCAGCACATATCGCTGTGTGTGACACCGCAGGAACGACGAACATCTCCTTACCTGTGTCCACCGGCAATGCGGAAGGAAGGAGGTGGGCGGGATGTTACGTCCCGCTCATCTCCGCCCCTCCATTTCTATTCGACGCCTGCCGTGTGACGCCGCACGAACGGCCCCCTTAGAAAGGAGGCGGTTCGCCGGCCAGAGCGACATCGCAGGGCAGGTAAGTCCTTGTGACTGGTATAAGCTAGGTTGTGCGCCACGGGCAGCGATTTGCCCATGTCGCACAACCGACGGGGGCGGTTACGCTCGCTAGCGATATCTGTATTGATATCGCAGCGTGTAAAGTACCCATAAGACATTTTTTTAAATTGTATTTATTAATGGTGAGCGGCCTGAAGAATAGACAGTTCAACTTGTTTAACTGCTTTAGGCTTCCAAATTTCAAACAGACTGCATATGTGCACAGAAAGTCATATTTGCACTGCTATGGTATACATACTTGTATATGCCTTCTTTTTTGGCTTTTTTTTTTTAAAGCTTTTTCAGACAGGTTATAAACGGAATCTGCTTGAAAAGACGTTGCGTGCCCATACCCTAACATGGCTCGGTCTGTTGTTCCGCCTAGCTTGCCATGGGCGCTAAGGCCAATGATTGACTGCAGTGATCCAGTGCTATAGGCATAATGTCCCCTCTGTGGGAAACTTGTTAAAGATTGCCAGGGAGCAGAGGAGAGACCGTGCAGGAGTGGCAGCGCCAATGTATACATTATTTTGCCATTCAAGGTGATCAAGTGATTAACTTTTAAAAGCGCACAATACTGTTAATATGTTCAGGTCAATATAACGAGCTACAGACCTAGAATGGGTGAAATATGCATTGAATACGTCACAATTAAATAGATTTTTAAAGGAGCTATTGACAAGAATTTCTCAACCGATGTCGATAACAACCCATCAATCCAATTTCAGGCAAAACAAAGTAAACCATACAGCTCCATAAATTTAGTGATATGTAATAATGAGAAATGACACAGGGAAAAAGTAATGAACACAATTACTGAAATTTATTTAATACTTCATACAAAAGCCTTTGTGGTGATGACCGCTTCAAGATGCCTCCTGTATGGAGAAACTAGTCATATGCATTGCTCAGGTGTGATTTAGGCCATTCTTGTACACCAACAATTTTTCACATCCAGAAGGGACCATGGACTCCTTGAATGAACTCTGAGGTTTAGTTTCTTCCATAAATTTTCTATTGGATTCAAGTTATGTAATTGGCTGTGCCATTCACAATTCTAGCTTTATTTTTTTTTCTCTGAAACCAACTGAGAGTTTTCTTGGCTCTATGTTTGGATCACTGTCTTGCTGAAATATTTAATTGCAAAGGTCTTGAGACAACTCACTGGTTTTACCCATCATGTGATGTTTCTTGTTTGGCACCTTGGTAGACACACCTTTTTATAGGTCTTCTAGGTCTTTTTTATAGGCCATCAGGTGAACCTACTGATATTGTTTGTCAGTAAGTGGCAGGATTGCTTTCTAATTACTGATAGCTTTCAGCTAGTGTCATGACTTTCCATAGCTTTTTGTACCTCTTTCTTCATGTGTTTAATACTTTTTCCTGTGTCATTTCTCATTATTACACATAACTTAATTTATGGACTTTCATGGTTTAATTCCTTTCCTTGTCACGGGGAGAGGTCAAAGAATGAACTACACCGCGCACTACAATACTGTAATCTGCACTCAGCAGGGAGGACTCTGTGTGGATGACATAGGACTTGTCATCCACTTGAAGCAGATAAGGAGGACAGGGATTACAAGAAGATAAGAGGTGCTAGACCGAGATCAGCGACGCCCATCCAACCTGACCACCCCGCAGGTGAATCTCATAAAACCTGTTTTTTATGTTATAAAGATTGGCCTCGGATCTTATATACAGTATTCTAGAATATATGAGCGCTCACTGGTGGTGGCCACAGCTTATAGGAGACAAATCTGGTGAAAGTTTCCCTTTAGTAAAAAAATGGCCAATCTGGGCCATCAGTTCTCCATTGGCAGGATGTCTAATATGTAAGGCCACGTGCACACATTGAGTATTTTGTGAGTTTTTTTTACCTCATTATTTGTAGCTAAAACCAGGAATGGAACAACCAGAGGTAAAGTATAATAGACATACGGGCACCACTGCTGTATTTTTTACCCTCTCTTGATTTTGGCTACAAATACCAAGGTAAAAAAACTCCCCAAATACTCAACGTGTGTACATGGCCTAAGACTTTTATTGCTTTTGATATATTTTAGCACCCCTAGACTGATAATCCCAGTTGCTTTAGGTGTCTTGTGTGGCTGTCCTGCTGGCACATGTTAGAGATTATCATGACTGTCTGGGATGAATTGGAGCAGTGTTGAGTTCTATACGTTTTTTTTTTCTTTTCACGGATGCCACTGCTGGTTAAGTTACATTGTCTCAAAGAATAGCACTAGTGCTGTCTCCATTAGCAGCCTGCAAACACTCCAGGAATGTGGAATCCTCAATAATAATTTGTAGCTCTTTTACTTGGCCAAGGTTGAAATCAAAGAAACTTTATCAAAACAGAACAGCAATGATTGGATTCGCTCTAGTTTTAGATGGCTTAAAATATGTGAACTGCGTGTAAATAAGGTGCAAACTTAATACCGGCCATTTTACTTGCTACTATTAGGAACGCTGTGTGGGCAGAGCTCTCCATATATGTAATCTTAGATTGTATGTGTCTGAAAGGAAGACCAGGGAATTAAAATGTACAAATGTGAGCTGGAGTCTGTGGTTAATATCGCAGAATATACGAGGAGCAGCTGATAAGTCTTTGGCTTTACCCAGAAAGAAACGAGATTGGATGATGAAACTTTACATTTAATCCACATTCTCTGTACTGATGACAACACACTTTTTACATCGGTATTCCAAGTTCTGTAAGCCTAGCAAAAATAAGGATTTCGGTTGTGCCTCAAACCAGGCATCCGTAACAGCCATGGCATCAGAAATGGTGTGAAATTTGGTACCCTTGAGGTGTTTCTTCAGTTTTGGAAACAGATGATAGTCAGAGGGAGGTAGATCTGGTGAATAAAGGCCCCGTTACACGCGTCGATTTATCGTGCAATCGCACCCGCCCCCATCATTTGTGCGTCACGAGCAATTTGTTGCCCGTGTCGCACAAAGTCGGTCACCCCCGTCACACGTACTTACCCTTCCATACGACCTTGCTGTGGGTGGTGAACATCCTCTTCCTAAAGGGAGAGGGACGTTCGGCGTCACGGCGACGTCAGAGTGGCCGCCCAATAGAAGCGGAGGGGCGGAGATGAGCGGGACATAACATCCCGCCAACCTCCTTCCTTCTTCATTGCCGGCGGGATGCAGGTAAGCTGTGTTCGTCGTTCCCGAGGTGTTACACGGAGCGATGTGTGCTGCCTCAGGAACAACAAACAACCTGCATCCAGGAATGTGACCGATATTTTGAAAATGAACGACGTGTCAACGAGCACGATAAGGTGAGTATTTTTGCTCGTTAACAGTCGCTCGTAGCTGTCACATGCTATGATATGTCAAACAATGCCGGATGTGCGTCACGGAATCTGTGACCCTGACGACATATCGCCCGATATATCGTAGCGTGTATCAGCCCCTTAAGGTGGGGGGTTAACCAGCTGGAAGTTTAGCTCTGCCAGTTTTGCCATGGCCGCTTGTGCAGTGTGAGCAGAGGCATTGTCTTGCAGGAATAAGATTCCTTTGGACAGCTTGCCGCGCTTTTTGGCCTTCAGACTGCCTTCAATTGGTCCAAAAGTTCAATGTAAAATCTTGCATTGATGGTGGAACCCTTTTGAAGGTAGTCCACTAGCAGCACTCCCTCCTTATCCCAGAACACAGACGCCATCACCTTAATGGCTGATTATTGCACCCTGAACTTCTTTGGATGAGGAGAACCACTGTGTCTCCACTCTTTTGACTGTTCCTTGTTTTCAGGGTCATACAAATAAATCCAGGTCTCATCCATAGTGACCAGTCGATCCAGGAAGTTCTTATCAGTCCTTAAACGCTGACAAATGGACCGGGAAGTTTTCACTCGCATGCTTCTTTGATCTGTTGTGAAAATTGGGGACCCACTTTGCAGATAGCTTCCTCATGTCCAAATGTTCATGGATAATGACACAAACACATTCACAGGAAATCCCCATGATGTCTGCTATTGCTTTACCTGAAATTCGTCAATTCTCCAGTATGAGGTTGTGTACAGCATCGACGATCTCCGGAATAACAACCACTCTGTCGTCCAGGACGTTCCTTATCATTGGTGCTGAAGCGGCCCGTTTTAAATTTGGCAACCCAGTTCTTTTCTGTAGAATATGAAGGGCACTGATCCCCCAATGTCTGCGACATATCACCATGAATATCCTTTGCGGACTTTCTTTAAGAAACAAGAATTTTATCACTCCGCTGCTCTCAGTTGCTGTGAATATCGCATTAGACTCTACCATTTTGTTTTACCGCGTGCGTAGAACACTATTGCCATAAGCAACAAACACAAAATTTTGAAAACATATACAGTTAGGTCCAGAAATATTTGGACAGTGACACAATTTTCGCAAGTTGGGCTCTGCATGCCACCACATTTGATTTGAAATGAAACCTCTACAACAGAATTCAAGTGCAGATTGTAACGTTTAATTTGAAGGTTTGAACAAAAATATCTGATAGAAATTGTAGGAATTGTACACATTTCTTTACAAACACTCCACATTTTAGGAGGTCAAAAGTAATTGGACAAATAAACCAAACCCAAACAAAATATTTTTATTTTCAATATTTTGTTGCGAATCCTTTGGAGGCAATCACTGCCTTAAGTCTGGAAGCCATGGACATCACCAAACGCTGGGTTTCTTCCTTCTTAATGCTTTGCCAGGCCTTTACAGCCGCAGCCTTCAGGTCTTGCTTGTTTGTGGGTCTTTCCGTCTTAAGTCTGGATTTGAGCAAGTGAAATGCATGCTCAATTGGGTTAAGATCTGGTGATTGACTTGGCCATTGCAGAATGTTCCACTTTTTTGCACTCATGAACTCCTGGGTAGCTTTGGCTGTATGCTTGGGGTCATTGTCCATCTGTACTATGAAGCGCCGTCCGATCAACTTTGCGGCATTTGGCTGAATCTGGGCTGAAAGTATATCCCTGTACACTTCAGAATTCATCCGGCTACTCTTGTCTGCTTTTATTTCATCAATAAACACAAGTGACCCAGTGCCATTGAAAGCCATGCATGCTCATGCCATCACATTGCCTCCACCATGTTTTACAGAGGATGTGGTGTGCCTTGGATCATGTGTCGTTCCCTTTCTTCTCCAAACTTTTTTCTTCCCATCATTCTGGTACAGGTTGAGCTTTGTCTCATCTATCCATAGAATACTTTTCCAGAACTGAGCTGGCTTCATGAGGTGTTTTTCAGCAAATTTAACTCTGGCCTGTCTATTTTTGGAATTGATGAATGGTTTGCATCTAGATGTGAACCCTTTGTATTTACTTTCATGGAGTCTTCTCTTTACTGATGACTTAGAGACAGATACACCTACTTCACTGAGAGTGTTCTGGACTTCAGTTGATGTTGTGAATGGGTTCTTCTTCACCAAAGAAAGTATGCGGCGATCATCCACCACTGTTGTCATCCGTGGACGCCCAGGCCTTTTTGAGTTCCCAAGCTCACTAGTCAATTCCTTTTTTCTCAGAATGTACCCGACTGTTGATTTTGCTACTCCAAGCATGTCTGCTATCTCTCTGATGGATTTTTTCTTTTTTTTCAGCCTCAGGATGTTCTGCTTCACCTCAATTGAGAGTTCCTTAGACCGCATGTTGTCTGGTCACAGCAACAGCTTCCAAATGCAAATGCAAAACCACACACCTGTAATCAACCCCAGACCTTTTAACTACTTCATTGATTACAGGTTAACGAGGGAGACGCCTTCAGAGTTAATTGCAGCCCTTAGAGTCCCTTGTCCAATTACTTTTGGTCCCTTGAAAAAGAGGAGGCTATGCATTACAGAGCTATGATTCCTAAACCCTTTCTCCGATTTGGATGTGAAAACTCTCATATTGCAGCTGGGAGTGTGCACTTTCAGCCCATATTATATATATATAATTGTATTTCTGAACATATTTTTGTAAACAGCTAAAATAACAAAACTTGTGTCACTGTTCAAATATTTCTGGACCTAACTGTATTAGACACATAAGACCCGTTTCACACATCCGGCATTTCGTCGGATCCGGCACACTGCAGTACAGTGTAATACTGTACAATGGCATCGCGGCAAGCTCCGGTCACATGACAACATGTGACCGAAGGTTGCCGCAATGCCATTGTACTGTATTACACTGTACTGGAGTGTGCCGGATCCGGCAATCCGGCCAAATACCGGATGTGGGAAACGGGCTTAAGGCTTTCATGTGATGTAACATTCGTTACCATAGAAAGAGAAAATAATTCACAAAGCCAAATACTTATCAGCAGCCCCTCGTAGGCGCTACCAGTAAACAAGCCGTTTGTTACTGTTCCTTATTTAACACAGTCAAGGTTTAATGATCACACAACTGATAGGAGCTTTTCATTTTCAAAAAATCCCTTCTCCCCAGCTGTGTTTTGTTTAAAAAAAGGAACAAACTGTTTTACCCACCATCCCAAGCCCAGCGCTGATTCTCCAATCACTGCACCAGTGTCTGTTTTTGACTCCAGTGCTGAGTCCAAGTTCATACCGCTGCAGCCAAATGTGAATTGATGTATGCTGAGCTCACTGATTGGCTGCAACACTGTTGATGTGACATTCACAATCAGTCAGCTCGACGGCTTCTAGTGACTCATGCCTCAATTTGAGTAGAGCTCCGAGCTCACTGATTGGCTGCGGAGCTATCGACATAATGTCAAACCCATTTAGTCTGCGTTCCTATGATAAGCTTCTAGTGAGTTTTTGATGTTGCAGAATTTCTGCGCTTATTATTTAAATGCCATTGCATTGTTTTGTGTTTGTTTAACCCCTTAACGGCAGCCGATACGCCTTTTAACAGCGGTTGTTGAGGGCCTCATTCCTCAGCGCCACTTTTTAATGGCACTGAGGAATAAGTGAACAGCGCCGCCCCGCTGCCAAAATTCCTATGAGTGACAGCTGACCAGTTTTGGAACGATCAGCACCAATTAACCCCTTTAAGCACTGCTGTCAATCACAACAGCGGTGTCTAAGAGGTTATGTGAGGGTTAAAATGCCAGGATCGGCTCACTGCGATTGTTATCATGGGTGCTGATCATTTCCAAGTTACGCTGATGTCATCTGATGACCCCAGGGTACAGTGACCTGTTAGATCCTGTTATGAATAGGGTCTAACAGGCACAGTCAGTGAGACACCGATACGTCTCATGTACAGGAATACTGCAGAACATGAGACCAGTGATCAAAGTGAAAAATACTCATGTCCCATTCCACAGTTGAACTAAGTAAAAAGTATCAAAGTTAAATATAATATTTAAAAAAAGGTAAAAAAATACACACAAAAAAATTCACACAACAATCACGAAAAGCCGTTTTACCTCTAAAAATGCAACCTTTGGGGTAAAACAAAAATAAACAAAGAAATGTACAAATAATTGGTATTGCCGCATCCGAAATGGCCTGCTCTATAAAACGGTCTTGTAATTTATTCTGTGGCGGATAATGTAAAGAAGTAACAAAAACATGCCAAAAATGGCATTTTTTTAATCCTACTGACATACAGTACAAAAAAGTGACTAAAAAGCGATCAAGTCATATGTAAAAAAAAATTGTAAGAATGAAAACGCCAAACTATCCTGCAAAAAACAAGCCTAATATGGCTCATTGAAAAAATAAAAATTAAAAAGTTACAGCTCAGCATATGTTGATGCAAATACAAATACATTTTTGTAAAATATAGATTTTTGTGCGTAAAAGTAGCAAATTATAAAAAAAAGCTTTTATATCTGGTATCACTGTAACAGTACTGACCCGAGGAATAAAAGCATGTTATCACCGCACAGTGAACAGCGCAAAACAATATAAAAAAAATACATTAATTACCAGTTATAATTCATTTTTCACTATTGTGTTGTGCAATCTTTCTAGTAAACACCGTTGATACCTCGGGCACTAATGGTTACAGGGTTAAATTTCTGGGTTTGGAGTTATCTTTCCAGCTGTGCATTGCAGATACATCCATCTTGGGCTATGTGCGCACGTTGCGTACTGGCCCTGCAGAAATTTCTGCAGCGATTTAAAGAGCACACGTGCGCTTCAAATCGCTGCAGAAACAGTCCGTAATGAAAAAAAAAAGCCGATTCCATGCGCTCTGACTGCAGCTCCTCCCACAGACAGGGCGGGGGATGCAGGCAAAGCGCAGGATAGAAGTGACATGTCATTTCTTAGAACGCGCGCTTCGGGCAGCAGCCGAAGCGCTGCGCTCTAATACGCCACGTGCGCACGGCTCCTGCACAATCTCCATAGATTGTGCAGGGGACGCAGGACACATGCAGTTACGCTGCGGTGCAGATCGCAGCGTAACTGCATGCAATTACGCAACGTGCGCACATAGCCTTATATTGTTAATTAACCATCACCAGTGCTAGATATGGTATAACGTAATTAGAAGTTAATGGAATAATGTGCAGTACATTGTTATATGTTATGTTAGACACACGCAGTTCTCACTTCTATTATTGCCTACGATTTCTTTCCACCACACCAGGTTTGCTAAGTACACTCTTTCTGGACGACTTAATAAAAAATCATGGACAGACAAAATTTTTTGCAAAAACACTGTAAAACCTTAATAAATCACCATTATGATAAGTGATACATGTCTGCAGCCCATAATTCTGATAGGAAGAAATCAGCTGCATTTACAGTGAAAAATGAAGATAAGGCTATGGCCACACGAGCATTTAGCATACGATGCGAGACATTGGATGCGTTATGCTAATGATCACCGACTCTCACTCTGCTGCGAGCGTGGTCCAAATGTCATTATACTGTGATGCAATCCTGTGATCAGATCACAGCTGCGGAGGAGAGGGAGGGTCTAATTTCCCTATCTCCTCCATTATCAGCTGATGCGATTATCGCACTGCACTCCAGTGTCATTTGAGTCCAGTGCGATGTTTCACTTGCACCCATAGACTTGTATGGGTGTGAGTGAAAACGGATCGGATTCCACCTGCAGCATGCTGCAATTGTTTTCTTGGTCTGATTAGAGCTGAGAAAAAAATCGCACAAGGGACATAGAGTAACGTGGGTATGGGTGGAATGGGATTTTTTTTTTTTTACCACATTCCACTAGGACCATTAAACTCACCTTGTGTTCTAAGGGGTACTTTGCACACTACGATATCGCAGGTGCGATGTCAGTGGGGTCAAATCAAAAGTGACGCACGTCCGGCCTCGCTGTCGATAACGTAGTGTGTAAATCCTTTATGATACGATTAACGAGCGCAAAAGCGTCGTAATCGTATCATCAGTGTAGTGTCCGACATTTCTATAATGTAGCTGCAGCTACGGTACGATGTTGTTCCTCGTTCCCTTACGGCAGCTATCACAAGATATCGCTGCCGCGACGGGGGCGGGTACTGTCGCGCTCGGCATCGCAGGCTTCGGCTTGCGATGTCGTAGTGTGCAAAGTACCCCTAAGCCTTACTGTTAAAATAATCTATAAGTCTCTTCAGCTTCAAAACAATCACGGATGCTTTAAATTTTTTTCGGATAGGGCTAAAAAGTGCCCTATTTTTATGTACTGTCCTGGAATATTTAGACGGTTGGCACATTGTTTCCTTGAAAGACTATCCTTGTTTACTGTGAAATGCTTTAGATATACTTTTTAATTCTGGTTAAAACTGGGCACAGGCAGCAGATGGTGGGAAATGTGTCTGGGGTTTTATGCTGTGATGTTTAACAGGTAAAGATGTTTGGCACAAAACTGTGCCAAGGCCATAAAAGTGGCAGGGAGATGGTTACGCAGAACATTCCCTTAGATCTATAGTGCTAATCGTCAATTCATTATATAGTAAAGCAGAACGGGTACAATAAAGTAACAGTGCTGCACGGCATGCAGGAGGATGGAGAGAGGAGTACAGTTTGAGAAGGAAACATGCTATCTTTGTATTGTCATATGGCAAACGGAAGATAAAAATGCCTATTTGTATAAATGGTTTATGAAGAAATTGCTTTCAAGTGTACAGTATTATTACTTGTATTCATTTTTGTTAACATTTTATTTTGTTCTTGTCAGACAAAAAAAAATATACTTTTAAATTATCATACAAAAATATCCCCATGTTTTTTTTTTACTTTCAGCACTACATTATTTAATGTCTTTTTTTGTTGATCAGTGCTCCATTTGTTCAGTTACACGGTTCTAAATTTTGTGCTCAGACATAAAAAAAGATTTACCTACTTATAGTCACCACTAAGGGGTGCTCACGAGCTTACTGCATACTGAATATTCCCTAAACACATCAACAGAAGTGCTATGTAGAAAGTGCTCCCTAGTGGTGACTTAAAATAGCCAAAATACTATAACTTTAAGGGATTGAACCAAGTTTGGAATTTATCCCCTATATACCCCGATTGCTGGTGCACTAATTGTTGGTATCCCATTCAACCATAAGTCTTGGATTCTGAAAAACCCATGTGAATGGATTGGTGGTTGATCTTGCACACCTGTCAAGGTGACTCTGGGATAGCGTGCAACCAGGGCCTCTAAGCTTTCCCTCAAGCTAGGAGGCCCTACGCTATCTCTATTCTCAGGGATACCCCTAATGGTAGGGATGGGGATGCCTGAGTCTCTTTCCTGGCACTGCTCCTGACCAGTCCTGATCTATTTCCCCATCTTCCTTGGGAGGGACGGGACAGGAGTGTAATGAAAGTCACAGATATAGACAGACAAGGGAAAAAACAAAACTCTGTCGCATAACACACACACAAATAGGAAAAGACAATAAGAGATTCAGGAGAAAACATAAGGGAGGAAGCTACAAAAGAGGGCTAAACTTCACAACCATAACAATCAAATAGCACAATTTTCACCAGAAAATCTGGGACACCACACCATACAGACCAACATAGACAAACTATAGCTGGCATAGGTAGAAGGTTTCAGCCAACGTAAATAGAAGGGGAGCAGATGTGATTGGTCTCCTCACCACATGTGACCAAAGGAAGCTAACAAGCAGACCAGCAGAGATTAACGCTTGCTAGCGTGCCTATGATTCAGCACACAGCCGGTCAATGCCAAGTCTGCCTTTGGTTATTCCTAGACACCAGAGAAACCATTGGGTAGTGTCAGAATCTGCAATGGGAACAGAGCACAACATCGCCATAACAGTTGGAGAAGTTTGTGCAAAACTCTCTGTGACCGTACCTCTATTTCATTCATTCTGGAAAGAAGACTAAGGAAAGAGCACAAATAGGGTTTTACCAGATTAAAAATAGTGGTGTATACGAAATAACACTTACCTAGCAAGGTTGTGAAAGTCATAACCCATATGATGGCTGAAAAGATGATGGCAGCTGCCGCAGCCCCACGTGTTTGAATATTCGGTGTTAGAGAGGAAGAAGGGGATGATCCCTGAAACACGTTGACCAATGGAATAAAATAATTTATTATTCATCAACAATCTTTTTCATTGGCGGTAACATGGCGTTAACCCCGCTTCTCCTCTCCAGCACCGACTATTCCTTCTGAATGGGAGTATCAAAGACAAGCAGGACTCCAATGGACCCTTTAAGAATAAAAAGAGCTGAGCTAACTTCCAAACTTTGTATAACCTCCTTAACTATATGCAGGGGAGCTTTATATCAGAAACAAATGAGGCTATAGCAACAGATATGATATACTTAGAAATGATTCAATAGCGAGTGTTCAACATGAATAAATAATAGTTAAAATGTGGATATTCATTCCTCATACCCTAACACCCCCACTGACATGTAGGAGGATAGCCGCACTGTACATGAATAGTAAATAAACAAAATAACACATTGTTGGTTGCCGCTGCCACTAGAGGGCGCTTATGAGATTATTGCATACTGTTTTTTTTATTGTGTTCAGCAGTCTAGCCGAATTGTGATGGTTAAATGGGTGATGCAAAGGCTAAATAAATCTTCATCTAAATCCCTATCTATTTATTGCCCTAATCTAAACTAATTTCTAATATGGCTGCCTTCCCTCACAATACAATCTTACTAATATTGATTTTTTTCTTTACTTCCTCTCTGATGACGCTTTGAGAATCCCAGTGCATGCTGGGATACTTAAACAAAACCTCATCAGTGGCAAAGCATCGGTCACTGACACAGCCCCTGCCCCTTCCCTGAAAGGAAGCGTCATTAGTGATGCTCATTTATGGGGCTTGGCTAGTCCCTGCGCGCAGTGCAGTGTGATTTTATTGCGTGATTTGCACATTGACCATGCTCTCTATGTTGCTGGCTGAGATCAGTAGAGCTGG